>NC_084739.1:51258422-51383422 GCF_033978785.1 Entelurus aequoreus | reverse complement strand
ATTCAGGCAATATGGATATATGGTTTGTAATATGGTTTATTTACATAATGTTCTATTTAATTTGTTGATTTCTTATACACACGCCATGTACAGTAACTCAGTGACTACAATTGTGAGATTTAAAACTGAACCCAAACAATACTGATATGATCACAAGACACTTTTTAAGACCTTTTAATATTTGTGAACTTTCTAGAGCAATGGTTCTCAAACTCTTTTCACAAAGTACCACTTCAGAAAACATTTGGCTCTCCAACCACCATGATAAGGACTAATATTAAAATACAGTAGTGTAGTAGGCTTAAATATTCATAAAAAAAGACAGTGTTTTTTTTTTTTTAAAGTACATTTAATATTTTGGCCACTGAAATATTACAGACAATGCAAAAACTTAATAAAAAATGATACTCCGTATACAGTACACATTTACAGACTTTTACAGCATCCACGGCAACATCAAATCGGTGTGTATTTTCAGAGCATTTATAACAATGATCAAATATTTGATTTGTGGCTTCTTAGGCCAGTTCAGTTCTTAATTAGTTAAAACTTTTCAAGTGTGTTTGGGAAATGAATTGCAAACACAATGCCAGGCATAGATGTGAAGTCAAGGAAAACAACTTTACCCAATATGTCATCCAAGGATACTACTGTACTGGCAGAGGTTTCCAATAGGGGAATAACATGACTGCATGTACCATTTGTGACACTATCTTGCAGCAAAGAAAAACCTGCATGTTTAAATTCACGAACGGGGGCCCATTTGGCACATGATTGTGCTATGGTAAAGAAGAAATCAATCTGTTCATACTTTGTTTGTCTGTCATTTGAAAAAAAAACTGTAAAATTGTTTCTTCTATTACCTTTATCATAGTGTTTTGATGTGAGATAATTTCTCTTAACGTGTGCCCTGTGAAAGATGCCTACTGTTCCAGAATTGATGCAGTGACCAGCATGTACAGTATTTGCAATGCAGAGAGGTGAACTGTGTCCAATGGAAGTTCACTAGATGCTCCATATAGTTTAATCCTAGACAAATCTTTGTTTTCCTGACAGAAACTATCATCTTTAGTCATATGTCTGTAAAATTCAGCTATGACATTCCCTGGGTTAATAGTTTGTGAAATAACAGGAATAGACTGCACAAGTTAGACTGCATTTACCATCTGCATAGGTATATTTTGAGTACCATGTATGAGCCTTAACAAATATCCATTTTTGTCTTCAAAGTGGAAACATGAATGAGTCCATAATGGACCAAGGGCCCTGACATTGTCTGCCAGGTGCACAAGAGGGTGTACATTTGCAGTTTCGTACCGCTCACCATAGAGTGTAGCCATTTGAGAACAAACATTCCACAATAGTTTTTCTGCATGATGGATCTGTTCAACCGATATAGAGTCCATCAACAAAATGAAAATGGCTTCACTTAGTAGAAGGAAATGGTTGTAGTACATTGTTGCAAGAATTCCACGGAAAATAACCGTTTTTTGATTGATTGATTGATTGAGACTTTTATTAGTAGATTGCACAGTACAGTACATATTCCGTACAATTGACCACTAAATGGTAACACCCGAATACGTTTTTCAACTTGTTTAAGTCGGGGTCCACGTTAATCAATTCATGGTCCATAGAACAGCAAAAGATCCCGGTATTCTGATGCTTTAAAAAACATTCTGTGAGATGCCACTGATCGAGACTACGTAGTTGAGGATGGAGGACAGTCTTCCTAAAATCGCCTGTCAATTTATTCGGTATTCTTTGCCATGCTAAAGGGCTGACGTGCCTTTGATAAGGTTATACATTTTAAGTTTGCTCAGGCAACAGGGACCCTTTACCCCTTTGACAATGGTTTTGGTTTCATTTGCGATTTTTCATATCCAGTACAAACTTTTAATTGGTGCGCAGTGGCCCATTTGGATCTCTATGTTGGAATGGAAATACATGGGTGTATCCTCTTTCCCCGGTTTCCTGGCTGTTCACATTTATGACATCCAAATTTCCCATTGTATTGCACTGAATTAAGGACTAATGCTTTAGCAGGCAAGTCGCATGTTCCAGCAATGGTGAGCAGTTTTACACACAAAAGGTTCACGTGTCAACTCTGCAGGTTGCACAATAATTCCATTGTCTACAAGCTTACTCAGTGTGTCACTTAGTGGTCTCAAAAATGTACCGTATTTTTCGGAGTATAAGTCACACCAACAGAAAATGCATAATAAAGAAGGAAAAAAACATATACTGTATAAGTCGCATTTTTTGGGGAAATGTATTTGATAAAACCCAACACCAAGAATAGACATTCGAAAGGCAATTTAAAATAAATAAAGAATAGTGAACAACAGACTGAATAAGTTAGAGTTAGAGTTAGAGTTAGAGTTTGAGTTTATTTCGAACATGCAAGCATACAACATGATACATCACAATTTCCAGTTTCTCTTTTCAACATGTTCGAAAAGGAGTAGGAAGAAGCAGAGCTTATTTAATCCTACCCCTTTTCTTTACATAACAGTTGCTGAAACTTTTTTATTCACTTCCTGTTCTCAATTTATTCACAATAAACTCCATAGGTAATCACAATAAAAATAAATAAATAAATAATAGTAAGAATTTAATAATAATAATTGGTGTAGAAAGTCATATTTCATATGATGAGATAAGTAAGATTACTTTAAGAATGAATGAATGAATGGATGAAATAAATTGAAAATGTTTGTCATGGTTCTTCTTCTTTGTACTTTGTAAACACTTTAAGTTTGAAGAGTTTCTTGAAGTGGATCATATTAGTACATTGTTTGATTGCTTTGCTTAATCCATTCCATAATTTAATTCCACATACTGATATACTGAAGGTCTTAAGTGTTGTACGTGCGTACAAATGTTTTAAATTACATTTTTCTCTAAGATTATATTTCTCCTCTTTTGTTGAGAAGAATTGTTGTATATTCTTGGGTAGCAGGTTATAGTTTGCTTTGTGCATAATTTTAGCTGTTTGCAAATTCAGTATGTCGTGGAATTTCAGTATCTTTGATTCAATAAATAAAGGATTTGTATGTTCTCAATATCCAACATTATGTATTATTCTAACTGATCTTTTTTGTAACACCGTTAATGAATGAAGTGTACTTTTGTAATTATTTCCCCATATTTCTACACAGTAGCTCAGATATGGTAAGACTAGTGAGCAGTATAGACTATAAAGTGATTTTTTGTCTAGAACATGTTTTGCTTTATTCATTATTGACGTGTTTCTTGCTACTTTATGTTGTATATTTTTTACGTGAGATTTCCAGTTCAATTTATCATCAATCATTATACCTAGAAATTTGGTTTCATTTACTCTTTCAATTTCTATTCCGTCTATTTGTATTTGACTTTCTCTTCTACTATTACCAAATAGCATTATTTTAGTTTTACTAAGATTCAACGATAGTCTGTTTTTGTCAAACCATCTTTTTAATTTGTTAATTTCTTCTGTTATTATTTGTATTATCTCCTGTGTGTTCTCTCCTGAACAAAACACTGTTGTATCATCCGCAAATAATACTAACTTTAAATCTTTTGTAACTTTACAAATGTCATTTATATAGAGATTGAATAATTTAGGTCCTAATATTGATCCCTGAGGTACACCACAGGATATATTTAGCGTTGTAGACGTGTGTTCGCCTAGCTTCACGTATTGTTTCCTGTTCGTTAGATAATTTCTTATCCAGTTTAAGACTAACCCTCTGATGCCATATCGTTCTAGTTTTTTGATTAAAATATTGTGATTAATTGTGTCAAATGCTTTAGTTAGATCCATAAAAACTGCTGCTGCACATTTTTTACTGTCTATTGCATTGGTAATTTCTTCTGTAATTTCAATTAAAGCCATTGAAGTTGAGACATTAGCTCTGTATCCATATTGGTTCTCTTCGAGTATTCTATTTTTATTTATGAAACTCTCTAATCTGTTATTAAACAGTTTTTCAATGATTTTAGAAAATTGTGGAAGTAAAGAAACAGGTCTATAATTTGTAAATTGATGTTTATCTCCAGTCTTATAAATTGGTTCAACTTTAGCTATTTTCATTTTGTTTGGGAATGTACCTGTTTGAAATGATAGGTTACTAATATACATTAATGGTCCTGAGATCTCTTCTATAACCTTTTTTATCGTTTCCATATCAATTACATTACAATCAGTTGAAGTCTTAGATTTACATTTTTTCACGATTGTAACTATTTCCTCCTGTGTCACATTACTGAGGAACATGGAGTTGGGATTTCGCTCTATGGTATCATTATAGTCCTCAATTGGAACTGGGTCTGGAATCCTTTCTTCCAATTTTGGTCCAATATTTACAAAATAATTATTGAAGCTTTCAACTACTTCCTTTATGTTGTCATTGTTTTTATTTCCGTCTAAAAAGTATTGGGGGTAGTCCCTCTTTGTGCCATTTTTAATAATGCTATTGAGGATGCCCCATGTTGCTCTCATATTATTTTTGTTCTTGTCCAATAATTCACTGTAATATTCTTTTCTACATGATCGTAGTATTTCTGTTAACTTGTTTTTATACTTTTTGTACTTAATTTCTGCCTCTATAGTTCTTTGTGCTATAAATTCTCTATATAGTGTATTATTCTTCTTACAAGCATTTTTTAATCCTTTTGTCATCCATGGTTGATAATTCTTTCTCTGTTTATTACTAAGTTGTATCCATGGACAATGTTTGTCATAAAGTATTATGAACTTGTTTAAGAAATGTTCATATGCTTCATCAACCTCTTTTTCATTGTAGACATTGTCCCAATCTTGCTTTTGTAGCTCAATTTTGAAAGCAGTCATCCTCTTCTCTGTGCACAGTCTTCGAAATGTCCTTTTGTCTTCCATTTTCTTCTTGTAGTGTCCATCATATATTGTAAAAACTGGCAGATGATCACTAACGTCGGTTATAAGTAGACCACTTGTAGTGTTATTGTCAAACTCATTGGTAAAAATATTATCAATAAGCGTGGCACAGTGTGCTATGATTCTACTTGGCGTTGTGATTTTTGGATATAAACTGATGCTGTACATTGTATCAATGAAGTCATCAATAGACTTTTGCTTGTTAGGGTTCAATAAGTCAATATTAAAGTCACCACATAAGAACATTATTCTTTGACCATTATCCATGTAAGTAGCCTTGATCCATTCTTCAAATGTTTCTATACTTGACTTAGGTGATCTATATATACAACTGATGAAAATGTTTTTGCTTTTTTCCTGACATATTTCAATGGTTATACATTCTAAGATATTATCTATAGCAAATGACATGTTTTTTACCACTTTGTAGTTCAGGTTCTTCATCACGTACACAGCTACTCCTCCTCCATTTTTGTTGGTTCTGTTGATGTAGTTTAGTTCATATCCCTCCAGATGAAAATATATTCCTTTTTTATCATCAATCCATGTTTCTGTAACAGCAATCACTTTGAATGGTTCGTTGATGTGTTCCAAAAAGTTCTTTATGTTGTTGTAGTTTGCATACAAGCTTCTGCTATTAAAATGAATAATTGACAATTTGTTATCGCATGTAATGTTGCTATTATATTGATCATCTGTATAATAAAAACAATTATTACTGATGTGGGAGAAAAAATTTGTATCTGGATCTATATCATTTTCCAAATCCTGGTTTTTGTGATCTTTGTTGCAGAAATTTTTTAGTTCCATATTTTCTTGTTCAACAATCTTTGATGTTGTTTCAATAATCTCAATAAGTGTAGGTGGATGCAATCCTGAATGTAGGTCCTCTTGTTTAGTCGTCCCTTGGAACATAGTAGTGTCGATGTTGAATTTGGGTGTTTGTTTTCTGTCAGAGTCCATTATCATCGTTGTTTTGGTAGCTGTGTAAACTTTAAAAATTGTCCAGGTCCTTGATGTCATGGACAACAATTACTCTTGCTTCTGGACCTCCATTCAGCTTGATGTAGATTTTACAGTTGGTGCTCCAAGTTCCCTGGATTTTTCCCTGCCTTCTCAAGTCGCGTGCTTTCTTGGCGATTCCAGCATTGCGTTTTGTGAGATGCTCATTCATGTACACATTTGTTCCCTTCAGTTTCTTTCCCTGTCTCAGCAATGCCATTTTAGATTTTCTGTTTACGAGTTTCACGAGCACGACTGGAGTGGCGTTGTTGTTTCTTCCGTTCAGTGGGATGCATGTTTCGATGGTATTAATGTCAATTTCAATTTCCTTTGATTGCAGAAAGTTGACCACTTGCTGTTCTGCTGAGATCATATCCATTTCATCTGGTTCACCTTCATTATTCACAGCTTTCGCATAGGATCTTGGTTTAATTCGGTGCCCAGTCACGATGATATCATTCATTCGTTTGTCCTGATCCATTTCATCTATGATATTCCTCAACATGTTGTTGTCTTCTTGAAGGGTCTTCATTCGTTTGCCCATTTCAGTGGCTTCATTATTTCTTCTGTTGTTCTGAGATTGCAGATTTTCTATATTTTCCTGCAGACTTTTCACATCTTGTTGGTGTTCTGTTGTTACTTTTCTCAGATATTCTTTCAATTCTTTCATTTCTTCTTTCATTTCTTTCAATTCTTTCATTTCTTTTTTCATTTCTTTCATTTCTTCTTTCATTTCTTTCATTTCTTCTTTCATTTCTTCAAGTATTTGTAGTATCACTTCTTGATTCCCATCATGTTCTGTGTCCAACCTCAAATCTTGTTCCCAGTTGTGTTCTGTTACAGCCGACCCCGAAGGTTTCGGGATTTCAATCTTTCCTTTACCTTTTCGCATCGCGGCAGTCACTGACGTCACTGCCTCTTGCTTGTGTCTTAACGGCAGTTGCTTCTTTAGCGACTTGCGGCACTTTAACTTGTTTTTTCCAACAATTTCGTATCTTGCGCCGTTCAGAGATCAATTTGAGGTGTCAGCCTGTCAACTTATATCACTCTGCGACGTCGAGATCACTTTAAAACAGCTGTAAACTCGCCGTAGCTTTTGGTTGCTAGGCAACCGCTTTGAACTGCAGCAAGGCGCCTTTGGCTTGAGTCTAACAGCTCTCTCAACTCGCCTTCTTTCAGCGTACCAGTGCCTCTCGCCTGACCAAAATCAGATTGAAGATGCCAGGGTACTCTCCTGTGGCTGTGATCGCAAATCAGTGGTCAAAATCTTCAGATTTAACAAAAAACTCCGGTAGCAAGAGCGGAGCCTCTCTCTTTTGCGTCCTTTCTCATTGACAGGAAGTGTACGTTATATGAGGCATAAATAACCAACTGAGAACGTGCCTGGTATGTTAACGTAACATATTATGGTAAGAGTCATTCAAATAACTATAACATATAGAACATGCTATACGTTTACCAAACAATCCGTCACTCCTAATCGCTAAATCCCATGAAATCTTATACGTCTAGTCTCTTACGTGAATGAGCTAAATAATATTTGATATTTTACGCTAATGTGTTAATAATTTCACACATAAGTCGCTCCTGACTATAAGTCGCACCCCTGGCCAAACTATGAAAAAAACTGCGACTTATAGTCAGAAAAATACGGTAACCATGGATGGTTTTGAATCCCCATACCAAAGTCCAGCAAATATCATATTCTCTCTTTTTGTGCATTCCATGAAGCTTAATTCATTGACGATACATTAAAAAGGCCACACTGAAAACTTGGAAGATTTGAAAATAGGTACCCCATAGGTGATCTAAGTAAGTGAGATGTTTTTAGGGTCACTAAGAGGACCACCCCTATCGACAAGCTGTTTGTAAACTTCTGCATCATATATAGCTTCAATGTTGTTAGCATCTGCCTTCTTTCTGCTTAATCTAAAGTTAAGCTTCTCCTGAAAACCTGGCTTGAGGAACAATGACCTTATTTGAGCCTTAATTGGAACCTCTATAAAGGATGAGGATCTTTCTTCTGACACACTGGCCCCACAAGACAGGCATTTTATTTGTTTACTTTCTAACGGCCCAAAACAATTACTGCAGTATTTATGTAATAAAATAGGCGATGATGAAGAGCGGGATAAAAAAAAGTTTTTGAACTTCTGTACACTGTTTAAGCAGTCTGTATTCAGACTATCGGGACAAAGCAACTTGAACATTTTGAGCAAATCGCTTAGGGCCTAATCAGTGACTTTATGACAGTTTACATAACCCATGATGATCAGAAGGCACTCTGAAACGGTTACTGATGCATTGTCATATATTGGTTTGTCTGTTGTGTCCTAGAAATTTGACTCTTCTGCACACTCCTCACTCAAACTATCTTCAAATCATTCATTAAACGTATGTCCGTCATTGTACATCCAATCCCCCATATCAGGGAGAGCTTCCTCAAATGATTGAGATGGATCATACTCAGCATCCAAATGTAGTTCAGTTGTTAGGCCATCAGGAGGATCTATGAGAGCTGATCTGGAAAATGGTTTTCCATTGTCTTTGATAGAGTCAAAAGTAGAAATATTTTCATGTGCTGAAATTAAAATAGAATAAAAATCATTAAAGGTTTTTTATAACATTTTGTCACAAGGATAAAACGTATAACGTCTCAGCATATCGCTCACATTCTTACACTCAAAAATGTGTCATATTTTATCAGGATTTGCTTTGTGACAAAATTCACAACAAAACATTAGTCAGACACAGAAGACGGTGGGTGTACCTGGCAGGTAGGGAGAGGCTTGATGTTCCAGAGTGGTACATCCTGCATGGACACCTGGAGGTTGGATGTGTTCCATTTGAAGAGCAGTGTTTTAGGCTCCTTCAGGAGGCACCGCCTCCTGCAGTGTTCCCCTGCTGCTACCTCCTGACACAAAGAAGAGGAACCAAAAAACTCAAAAGATTAAAATTATTTAAAAAAAAGAAGAAAACATGCAAAACAAGAAGCAAGATGACATAAATTGAACACATTATACAAATCCAGCTAATGGAATGCAATTACTTTTTTCCCCACATCTTGATCGCATTGTAGTTCATGTTTACATATCTTCTATGTTTGTGGTAACACATAATCCACAGTATTAAATGTAACTCATAACGATACAACACACACTATAAAAATAAAGTGTGGAACTTCAGTGATAAACAATGCCAATTATTAGTAAATACACAGCAGCAAACCAAACCTATGAGAAAGGATCTTGACGAGGGATGCAACATTATTGTAAATATTGCGTTATTTTGGCTTCAACATTCTCACAATAATGCTGTGATGTGTGACGCTATCAAACGAGATCTCTCGTCAGTGTGTTTTTTCCTGACAATATTAAGTGGGCTGATCTGAGAAGTGAACTCGATCTCCCATGATAACCCGCGCAGTGTGGGACAACACAGTTCAAACAGGGGACATTATATAGAGGAAGTGTGCAGGAGTGACGGGAACGTTGGTGCTTCGTAGATCCGAGGAATTGTTGCTGTGAAATATCTCTGTGCCTATAACTGCCGTGTTAGATTAAACTAAAATAAAGTCTGCATACTGCAAGGTAAAGCATGCCACGTTCATCCCGACCATTTCCAAGTCGACCCAGAGCCGTTGCAGCTCACCAGAGGAAATGCACAAAATAAGAAATGTGCCGACACAACACACCACGATGTCTACAATAAGTTAGGGAATATGAATAATATATTAGAATGAGTTATATGTTAGAACCGTTTTTGGAAAATATTGTTGACGTGAAACCAAGACGCCAGCAAAGGAAAATATCCATTTGTGACGTATTTACATGATTAAAAGTAAAATTATTAGTTACCTGTAACTCTTAAGAATCAGTATTCTACAAACTAATACAAAAATGTCCACTGCAAAGGACAGTTTCTTAGGAAGTTAAAAGTTTAAAGACACTAAACTAAACAGCAGTGATGTAACAATATCAAAATGTCATATCACCGTTACTGTGACCAAAATGATCACTGTTTGCATTATCATCGCAGTATTGTTGAATGTGCTCAAAGAGTAATCATATCCAAACTCATACCAAGTTGTATTAAAAAAAACCTTACCAGACACACAATATAGTTTCTTGGCAGAAGAAACATTATTGTTTTACATTTGTTACACTGAATGTTTACTGTCTATGTCAGTTTAAAGACACTTATTTGAAAGTTTTTGTTTTTGTTTGTCTTTGTGTGTTACTTGAAATTCTGGATGATTTTGCACCATTCCTTTGCACTTAAAATACCTGTTTATAATAATAAATAGGACTACAACATATGAACATTATGTTTGTGTTCAATTACAGTAAGTGTGTTTATCCTAAACACTCCTGCCACTTCGTTTAACACACTTTGACATTTTTGTAACAATATCTTACCGTGGCTTTAACACTGTGACAATATAATACCGTGAAATGTTGATATTGTTACATCCCTAATCATGATCTGATGTTACCTACCAGCATTAACTTGAAGATGAAAAAGTTCAAAGAAGATTAATTACACATGCTGAGATAACTCATATTTCAAGTTTCATTCTTCATACGTAATGCTACTGTATTCAGGGTAAAAGAAAACAATATTTCCATGCTTGTTCCTGACAAACTGTGGACAGCTTTTTATCCATCTATCTGGTCTGTAAATCTCAATCAGAACTAATTCACATAAATGGGTTATACTTGTATAGCGCTTTTCTACCTTCAAGGTACTCAAAGCGCTTTGACAGTATTTCCACATTTACCCATTCACACACACATTCACACACTGATGGCGGGAGCTGCCATGCAAGGCGCTAACCAGCAGCCATCAGAGGCAAAGGGTGAAGTGTCTTGCCCAAGGACACAACGGACGTGACTAGGAAGGTAGAAGGTGGGAATTGAACCCCAGTAACCAGCAACACTCCGATTGCTGGCACAGCCACTCTACCAACTTCGCCACGCCGTCCATAAACAAAGAACATGCAAAAACATATAACTTACTTAGACATTGCTCATCAGTCTCCACATTCACATTGGTGGCTGCAGGACGGAATGACTGCAGGAAGAAAAATAAAGTATCACATATTATATCTGCTGCCAGCTTAATGCACCACCACTATGCCAGTCTACTCACCAATTGTACAGTCCTTCTTGATCGTTTATTTGAGTCGACTTCTTTACCAGTTCTTCTCCATCGTTTTCCAGGTTTTCGTTTTGTCATTTCGACACTCCAATACTATGTAAATACAGACAAAGTTTGCTGGAATATACAGTGTGACTTCTTAAATGTAAAACTCAATATTATATTGAAGCAGTGTTTGTTCAGTAATTTATATTGTTACACTTCCAATGTTCTCTGTACATTTATTTCTATCATTGTTATTTCACTATGGGATGTATAAAGTGTATCTTATCACTTGCGATGCAAATAAACTCAAACTCAACTCAACTCGGTGGAGGTGAGTATTGTAGCGGCTGGCTACGGGGTGTTAGCCAATGACTTTGGCTGGGGGGCGGGACTTCCGGGAGGGATAGGGTAGTGACGTTGATAATAGGGAGTGGTGGTTCAAGTTTTGCCGGGAAAAGAGTTAGAGTCTAACCTTTTTCCCGACAAAATTACATCTTGTGCAATAAAGACAAGACAAACAAAGAAGTCGTATGAGCCTGCATTCCTGGGATTATTACAGTATCATAGCTTCCAGCAAGGTGGTTGCACCGTTGAATGCAGCATTTATAGCTCAATTTTCGTAACACGGTGACGTTACAGCAGTTTAAAAAATACTAACTCGTGTGTGTTAAAGTAATTTAAATACCAAAACAATAAATGGTATTACTTACTTTCAGTCGTTATTCCTTCGATGCAGAATTGTTTCTTCCAATCGAAATCACATCCGCCCACTAAATGCGCATGCGTGTTTTCCAGGAAGAGCAAATCTCGCGAGAATGTTGTTGAGACAGCTCCGCATCTCAAAATTTAGATAAAGTTGATTTTCTCCTTATATGTCCATCTGAAAATAGCCATTTTTGGCTATGTGTAACTTTCAAAGGAAGGCAATTCAGAAAATTCACGCCTTCGATCAGACAGCGGCGGACATGACGCGTTGTTTGCCATCAACGTCAGAAGAAGAAGAAGCGGGAAAACAGTAGGTGGCGTAATATTTTAACGTTGTGTGCACCAACCTCGAACTAAAACGAGGAAGAAGAAGAAAGCGAAGAAGAAGCGGGAAAGTTTTTGGAAACGACGACCGCAATGCTTGCGACAGAAGACTTGGAGAGGTAAGTATCCTAATATGTTTTAGTTGGTCAACCATGTAATGTTGTGAAGTGAAAATATTTAACTGTTGTGACAACGAGTGGTCCTTTAGGAGGTTGCGGTAACGCTAATGGCGTCTGCCCAACAAGTAATGTTAGTATACATAATGACCTTCACAATTTGATTCTACAGTGCATAATAATTTGGGGGTTTGACTTAAAAATGTTTTACAATACTGTTGTAGGTAAAGTAACAATCGACAAAGAAGGTCCGGGCTGCATTTTATTGGCATGGCTGGCTAGTAATAAATAAGAGATGACATCCAAAAGTGTTCAATGATTAACAAATTTGCTCCGCCATTTTGAAAGCAGCAGTACATTTGATTATTCGTTGGCAGTGGCCAGTATGTTTTGTATCATGCTATTGATTTTATAAACTGCATATATATTGGAAAATAAAGTAGCTGTGTGTGTAAAATTTGAAACATTCATTCATTTAAATGAAACCAGTATTATCAGACAGGTCTTGTTAAGACTAGTCACGTGATATAAGAATCATTTTCCTGTGGTACGTGTTTAAAAAGTTATGATTGTCTTAACCTGGTCAAAATGCACCAATTTATGGTCAACCTCTTCAATACAAAGTCATTGGGGCTCGATATTTTATTTATGACCTTTTTTGTTAAAAATGCCATAACTTTCTTAATATGTACCCTATTATAAAAAGGTGCCATCAATCCCCCCGCAACCCAAAATAGATAATAATTAAAATAAGAATTAAACTGTCTGGGTTGAGGTTTTTTTTACTATAGCTAGAACGATCATAAACAATCATTTTGTTTACTTGTTTTTGACAGAAGTTAAATATGATTCACCCAAATAGTTAACATCCATATGGAGTGACCCCATATATGTAAATACTTTCCATTTATATTATAGTTCAATCCATCTATTTTCTACTGCTTTTCCCTTCCGTGTCAAGGGGGGTGCTGGAGCCTATCCCAGCTGCGCTCGGGCGAAGGCGGGGTACACCCTGGACAAGTCCACACGGATCGACAGACAACATTCACACACTCGCATCAATTTAGTGTTGCCAATCAACCTATCCCCAGTTTGTGGTCCAAAATTTGTTTTTTCATTAACAGGATGGACAAAAAGAAAATTACAACAAAAAAGAGGTTAAGAGTTCCCACAAAGAAAATGAAGGACCTGCATAATTCTCCTCCCCCAAGTGAGCAATCTGGTAAGTCTCTATGTATGTGTGGCAAAGCGGACTACGGATAAAACAAATTGCAGTGTAACATGTAGCTAACAAACTGGAAACAGGACTTTATTAGTTTGTTTAGTATTTAAAGAACAGCTGAGAATGCCACCTTGGGAAAGTCGCCCCAAGGAAGTTAGGTAACAGTACCCTAATTGTAATGAGGCCACACACCTCTAAGACAGCGATGGGCAAGCTCATCCTACTGCATATGCTTTCAAATGCATATAGGGATGGGGAGAGGAAATAATCATAACATTGTTGTCCAAATGAGGTGACAAATACCAGTCCAAATTTGTATACTCAAATAAAACATTTTAAACACTTTCTCTTTTGCACTCTCTCTTTCAGGGTGTTTGGCATTCGTCAGATGGGAGGACCGTTATACCGGCAAAATCTTTAGACATTTTGTCAAGATATGAAGCTCCTGTGCAGATCTTAGATCTTAGAACAGGAGATTCTGTTTTAGCAAAGTGGTCAGATGGTAAATTTTATAGGGCAACTGTTGAATATATTTCAGGAAAAGATCAGACTCAGTCACCAAAAGGCTGCCAAACTCCGCAGGAGTCATTTTTAAATATGTTGGAAGCCAATGAGCCATCACACTCAACATCAGGGTCTGACACCATTACAGTAGATCGGAACCCACTGTCTGACATGATAGCATCACAGCGCTGAATCTATCAAGTGACGGGGCACTTGTAACAGGCAGCAACACTGTTGGACCACCACCACCCTATGGGTAGGCTTGACATTTATTACCTCATGCCTATGGGGCTACAAGTTCAAAACTCTTTATAAAATCAAATTTGGTAAATTTCCAAACCAAAAAAACAGCATTAACTGAAATATTATTTTATCTGCCATCAAATAATTGTTTCAGTAAATAGTATGTGAATGACAAATACAAATATTTAATGTATTTCATTGCCCAAAACCCAACATCTGTATCCACTTTGATTTCAGGATTAAAAGTTCTGAACTTGTTGACCCTGAAAACAATTATTTGCCATCATTTTATTACTTTTTAACCATGGTCAAAATGTTCATAGAGTGTAAATATCCACTCTACAATCTCATGTGTCAAAACTAGGGAGTAACAAAATGAACATTTCATGTCATGGTTACAATTGTTATCACAGTATTGATGAATGTGCTCAAGAAGTACTTGAACACACACTGAAATCTTATAAACAAGTTTTGTTGAGGAAAAAAAATTGTTACACAATATATACTTTCTTAATAGAAGAAATCTAAGTTTTTAAACATTCAGTTTCACGTCAAAATATAAATTCCGCATTTTTTAAAATTAAATATAAATAAAAATATATAGAACTATAAATACTAGTGTAAGGATGGGAGTTGAAGGATGAGTGTCAAAAAACAGAGCTAACTTTGCTTTCTTATCAGCAATCGAGCATTAACGAAACACCCTTGGGTTCTCAGAGCAACACACAACACCGGAAATGTGTCCCGTGAAACCTGTCCAACCGGAGCTTTCAACAATAACAAAAGTTCCATGGATGAATTAAGTAAACAATATCAAAAAATAGGATCCTAACAAAATTTGTGGAACGCTCGCCTCGGCCGCAGGTACTTGCTGTTGCTCCGCACTGATTTTCAGGACAGGGAAACCAAAACAAGCTTACTAGTTAGCATAATTAGCATCATCGCGCTACCTTACTTGTTGTTGATACTGTTTCGTGATTGGCTGTTGGTGTGTCCCTTCCATTGCTCAGTAAATACTGTTAACTGATTGTCTGTTATAGTATGTCCCTGCCATTGCTCAGTGACACTTCCTGTTTTCTGTTTGCTGGGTTCCCTAATGCAGCGAATCTTGCTTGCTCGAATATTTTATCGAACGCATTTAATATTGATATGATTATGTGTCTATCGCGATATATATTTATTGTTTTATTGCCCCAGTGCTATGTAGTATTGATTCTTTAAAAAAATAATTGGGGCTTTCATGGGAGCACTACGTGCGGATAGAAATGTTCCTCTTTTTTGTGAATTTTCCTCTTCTTTTGTCAAAGGTTGCTCACATGCCTGTACTTCCTCTGTGAAATAAAGGAGGTAGGGCGGAAATCTCAATAAGCAATAGTTTAAAAAAACATATTTAAACCAAATATAAGTACTGGTTTGACAGTTTATACTTAATTGTACATTTCATAAATAATCCTGAGATATATAAAGTAATAACTTTTTGGTGATAGTCAATATGTATAACTTAATATTAAAAAAATCTGTCATAATCTGTTAGTTGGTATTGTTGACTAAGTGAGTTGTCTATTTCCTTGCAGTCAAGATGATTTCATCTTCAGTATTGGTCCAGTTCCTTTGTGTTTGATGTGAAATGTTTCTGTTTAGGAGTACCGTACAGAACGATTATAGATATGGTAAATTTTGGTCATGGTACATTTATTTTCATTATTGGTACGTCCATCATAGAGTAAGGAGAACAAATAATTTATGCACTGCTGATTTTGTAGATTGAGGTCTGTTACTTATATTATTATTATTATTATTATTATTATTAATAATAATATCATTATAGGCACACGTCAATTGTAAGTAATAGAATCCAAAACAAAAATCCGTAAAATCACATTGTATTAATTTTTTTCAAAGTAATTGATCTTATTGCATGAAATCCATATTTTATACTTCAGATAAATGAGGTAAAAAAGAGGGAAAAAATGCACATTACCTGAAAATCATACAATGTCCTTTTTTGTTTTGTTTTATATTTTACAGAATCACCAGTCTATTAAATACTTGTTCTCCTTTGGCCGCTGGAAGTTAAAATGCGGGTCAATTCAGTAATTTTTTTGTAGTTCAGTATTTCTCATCTCTTTTGATATTGCATATATATATATGGACAAGTTGGTTTATAGAATGGTAATCTATGGTTCAATGAAATTTCATGATAGGTTTACCAAAGACGGAACCATCGGTCCATCACCCTACAGCGGCAATACAGCCATACCATCACCGTATGGCCTCCACGTCAATTGTCAATTTCTCTATGGGGGCCATACATCTAGCCTACCACCGTATGGCCTCAACATCAAAGGTCCATCTCCCTACGAAGACCATGCATCCTGCCCATCACTGCATGACTTCAACACCGCTGGCCCATCACCAAATGTCTACAACACCTCTGGTCCTTCACCCGGCGTACACACCCCGCTAGCTGGCAAGCTAGCTGGGTTTATCCACCTGACAAAAAAAACCCAGCTTTCCTGGCACCGGACAGGAGAGATGCAGGCAACCCATCTGTCGAGGACTCTATCTCATATCGACCGCAGGCAGAAAAATCATGGACGCCATGTGATGGATGTAGGAAGGAGTTCGAAAAAATCCTGCGAGAAAAGCAACGAATCGAAGTAGTCCTCTTGAAAATAGGCAAGTAATTCATGCTAATTTGTGATTGGGACTTAACACATTCTTTTCTCATTTTGGTATTGTTTGTGCTATTTTTTTCCCTTTCAGATCCGGGCCAAGTCAGAGTACTCCAAACTGTCTGCGACCTGGAGACAATTACAGCGATGGCCCTCCTCAACAATCGGGCCAGCAGGTACTCTTTCCTGAGAGCGGCGTATTCATATCATCGTTCCACCTTGCTGCCATGAGTCATGCTTCAAAGCCCAATTGTATGCGTCTATTCCACGCACTTTTTGACCACTTTTTTACAGTTGAGTGTCAAAATGCTGTCCCTTTTGGTCGCCCTGGAAACAAACCTGCTGGAACAGGAAAGCGCATCCTTGACCGGAAAAAAGTTGAAGGAATCCTAAGTAAGTTTTCCCGAACTGAGGGTGTTTTCAGGCCAAAATTGTGCAACAATAATTAAATAGAAGTTCAATACAAAAAAGTTTGATCCCTTATTGATTACAGCACACTAGAAGCATAACTGAATGTTACATAATTACAGTTTGTGATTGGCCAAAAAACTAGCTTTGTGATAAGCAATATAGTGTTATGTCCATCAACTTGAAGTGTGGTTGTGTGTATTAATGTACTGTATGTCCAGGGTTTCCGCAAGGCATTAAATGGATTTTGCGTAAATTAAGGCCTTAAACGGCAATAAAAAGCATTAAATGCGTTGTCCAGAGGCATTTAAAAAATTTAATACAATTGTAGCACATGACCGATAGTCAATATGTTAAACGGTAAATGAAAATGAACTTAAGAACGTTACGGTCATCGAAATTGCTACGTCTGTCTGTGTGTTTCTTTTTTTTAGCTGTAGCTGTTAAACTGCATACAAGAGGTATTGTAAGGTGGGAACGCGACAAAAGCACTGCCTCGATACGGCAAAATGAAACTGCACTGGGGGCCTAAACTTTTCCATTCTTTGGTCACTGTAGGCGTGTAGTACTTTACTGTGACACCATGTCAGAATAATGGGGAAGCTGAGCTTTTTTCATACACAACTCGTTTATTTCAATCACCTCCACTTCAACACATATGAGCTAACTTGGCTAACATTAGCAACTGTCGTGACGCAGACGCCTCAAGTGATCTATGCTGGCTTAGGATGGACAAACAAGGCAATTTTCACAGCAGACCACAATTCTTTTATTCTCTGATGTTCCCACAATAAATGAATACAATACAAGACATGACACTCGATACATAACTTGCTATTTACTGTAAACATTTTAAACAGAGAGGGTGTAAACTACAATATATTTAATATGTTTAATTGACCTACCTTTTTTTTTGCATCTTATTGGCATTTTTCCAAATATCGTTCTGTATTTTTCTAAAATGTCTACGGCCATGCACAGTCAAAACACCAGATGCTACTCCAGAAAAATAAATACCGGTAAATACAAATACATTCTCCAATTAAACAGCTTTGTAAGCCAATTCTAATACACAAGATAGTAACAGTTAATGTAAACTTTTCAACTAATTAACTTGTCTAATGCTTAAAACTGTGTGTATACAGATAATTGTAAGCTTTTGACTGTATATAATAACTATATGCAGTTGCACATGGGCATTACATTTTTTTAAGTACCAAAAAATGGGATTAAAAAGCATTAAATTAGATTTGCATTATTATTATTATTATTATTATTGCATTGCATAGATTTGATACCTGTAGAAACTCAGATGTGGCAAAATTACGAATGCCTGATTATTATGTTCTTGTCTTACAGCGTACGTCCGGAGATGCGGTACCCTTCCTAATTGGGACAATATTGAGGAGGCCAACCTCAAGAAAGCTTTGGTAAACAAATGTCGGGCCAGAGCAGGTTTTAAGTAGGCCCTTGTAACTGCCAAGTTCATTCTGGGGTAGGATGTTTCCTTTGTAAACATGTTAATATTTTGGTCTGGGGTTGCACAGTATATATTGTATAAAATTGCCATATGATGTAGCTTTTAGTACCACGTTATATTGTGACAATGCATATTGAGCTGTGCTGTGTCTCGCAAATTTGGCACCGATGCAACCTCACTAACAAGCTAGCGGCTAATATCCCTTCACAGTGCAAAGCTGTTTCCAAATAAAAAAATAATACAACTGGAAATGACGCAGTATGTTACTGCTTACATAATCGGGTATATTAGTAGCTTTTGTAACCAATTTCAAAATGTTTCAATGATCATTTATGTACCAAATGTTATATTGTTATCGCAGGAGGCTGTTCTATTGTTTACAACAGTGTTTCTTAATCACAGGGCTGGGGCCCACTGTTTGGCTGCGAGTACCCCTTGGGGGCCGCCAACAAATATCTGTTTCTTAGCTGTGGTCCGTCCATATGGGATGCAATGGTACTCGGTTTTAACACACTTTAGTGTAAGATGACTAATTCAGTGTTTGTATTTGAGTGGACCCCAGACCCCTTTGTACTGGAAAAGTTGGTTGGGCCCCAAGGTAAAAAATGTTAAGTATCCCTGGTTTTCAATGTGTGATTATTTTTTGTATGTAGACCAGTTCCAAACAGCCCGGTTACAATTTTATACATGTATTTCCGTTTTTGCTTGGAATATTTAAAAAATGGAAAATGTTGTCATTTACTCACCCTCTTACTGAGATGAAGTCAGGTGGGGTTTTTTAACTACGGCTTCCACCATTCTAGTCACTGCCGTTGTGTCCTTGGGCAAGACACTTTACCCACCAGCTCCCAGTGCCACCCACACTGGTTTAAATGTAACTTAGATATTGGGTTTCACTATGTAAAGCGATTTGAGTCACTAGAGAAAAGCACTATATAAATATAATTCACTTCACAACAACAAAGTGAGTACTTGGGGTTAAATTCATTTATATTTGTATTTTTTGTATATTGTTTTCTATGTTGTTTTAATTATTGTGAATGTCAATATGTACATTATGTTTGTAATAATTAACTACATTTAAATTGTTGTATTTAATCTATTTTTATGTCTTATGTTTTGTATTTTTGTATAGCCAAATAAAGTTATACACCTTTCAATATTTGAGTATTTTTTTTACTGTTATTTCTAATTAAGTCAGATAATTGAACTCTCAATTTGTTCTCATTATTCTCAAATTTGAGATATGATGGCTTTGTTAAGACATTTAAGAGAAATAATCAAGACATGAAAGAGACATACATAAGATCTCTTTTATTGCTCATACATCTCATTTATTTCTCTTTAATTCTCCTTCAAAATAAATGAGACATAATTGAGATCAGTGTCATACATATATGAGCTCTCTTCAGTGTATCCCACTTCTCAAATATTGCTCAAATGGTTGTCTCAACTCAACCTCCTTTGTCCCAGTGATGTCTTGTCTCTTTTTTGCTTATTTATTGCTCCTAAGGGTCCCTTAGGAGCAATAAAAGAGAAACAATTGATCACAGAATTAGACAGATATGAGAAGCTCAAAATTTTCTCAAGATACGAGATCAAGCAACAGATGAGCAAGCACATTTTTGCTATGGGTTGTCAACAATTTTATGAAAAATTCCAGACATAACATTTTACCTGATTGGACTTGCAGTATTATCTACAGTTGTATAAACTGTACCACATTTTAGGTATTCAGACCGATTTGTAAAATCTTGATTTTCCACTGGTGAGTTCATATCATTAAAAAGATTTAGAAGATCCATCATTGTCATTTGTAACTGTTCCGTACTAGACAAAAAACATTTAGATTAGTTTATTTTTTTATGAAACTATAATAACAAAAAAACAAAACAATATTGTACAGACATAGAAAATAAATACTTCATGGTCGTGGAACTGTGGACTAACTCAATGCTCTTGGCAGGATCCTTGAAGGTACATTGGAGTTTGCCCAACCAGCCTGCATGTGTTTTGTGGACTTGGAGAAGGCATTTAACCGTGTCCCTCGGGAAGTCCTGTGGCGAGTGCTCAGAGAGTATGGGTTATCCGACCGCCTGATTGTGGCGGTCCGATCCCTGTATGATCAGTGTCGAGCTTGTACCGCATTGCCGGCAGTAAGTCGGACCCGTTTCCAGTAAGGGTTGGACTCCGCCAGGGCTTCCCTTTGTCACAGATTCTGTTTACAACTTTTATGGACGGAATTTCTGTTTTTTTTTTGTTTTGTTTTTTTGTCCTGTCCAGTTACTCGGGCAAATCATATTGTTGATGTAGATGCCCATATCTACATACATTACCTGTACAGATTTACTTTACTAAAGAGAAGTGTGGGATACTTCTCTTGTTGCCTTATTTGTATTTGACTTTATTAAATGGATTTATATTATTATTTGGCGCAGACAGGCCAGAGCAGGAGGGCATAGAAAGAGAAAAAAAGCGAGGGGGAAATTGCAGGGACAAGAGGCAACAACAACAAACGCAACAATAACATCAACAACAACAGAAAAGCATCAGCAAATACGATGTGTACAAATATGATAGTAAAAGTGATAGCAGAGAAGAAGTTATTGAAGTAAATATTAAAAAAACATAAACAGAGAAGCTGGGCAGGACATTATAAAAAAATAAAAAACATAAACAGAAAATAATCATAAGATAAAACAGAAATGACAATGAACATTATTATACTACAAAGCAATACAAACACTAATACAAATAGCACTATTGATAATGAATAATAATAATTACCTCTTGTGGAGGGGCATGGTCGGCGCGCCTCCTGCGGGAAGGTCGTGTGCATGGACCGGCTTCGAAGCAGCTGACAGGTGAGTGGATTGCCCAGCTGAGGCTGGTTATCTAATCACCTTTCTCCCTTATCAGCAGCGTCTGAGGCCATGAGGGGGAGAGGAGCGGACTGACACGAGCGAGCAGGAGGCCGTGAGCGAGACACTCAGTAGAGATGTGTACAGCTCCACTAATGGACATCGGAGTGTTACTTTCAAAGGCAAAATTAAAGTATTGCTAGAAACATAATTTTATATGGGACTTTATTGTATTATATGTATAGTACATGTTCCAAAAAGAAAAAAGCATAAAACACCATCAGAATTAGAGATATTACAAGTAAAATTGATGAAGCTTAGTGTTACGCTCATGACTTGGTGTAACTAAACATTATCCTATAAGATGAAGGCAATTGCATTTTATTGATATATGAAATGTATTCAATGTTTATAAATGAATATTTAAATATACTAAATGTAAAAAAGGGAATAAATATTCAAAATAAGATCATTAAATGAAATCTAGTTTGGTTACGCCATCATGAGCGCAACACAAGGTTGTAAAAGTTTCAACTACTATTCTAAATAAGATGTCAAAAGCAAACTGAAATCAAATACACACAGCTTAAAGATTGATCAATACCTATTTATATTTAGTAATACATAAATATGATGATTTATCAAAATATAAAATAAATATACCTGAACAGAACGCTCATGATGGTTACACCAAATCCTTTACCATCACTATATATATTCAAATACAGCCTCAAAAGCAACATTTATTGAAACAAAACAATGCACAATATAATATGAATGATATGGGGCAAAGACAAGAGACTTTATTCTTCAGGCCACCCTTAAAAATTGTTGTGTTTGCAATTTCCGACCCATAACATTTAGAGTTGGATCGGTAGGTAGGTAAAAAAAAATTTTTTTGTAGCTTTACTGAATAATACCTGTTAAATATCTTTACTTGCATATAAATTGACATCTAAGATAAATTGGTGACAAGTGTAGACATAGATCAGATGGTAAGGAATTGCCTCTAATATGGGATTATACTTGGAACTCAATAAATAGGAGAAAATAAATATTAGAAATATTTGATAGAAAAAAAAAAATCACTCCTGGACAGGCCAATAAAAACTTTTGGGTAGGCAGAAAAGTAGTGGGTCAGTCGGCAATTGCAAACAAACACAATTTTAATTTAGGCCTTATCAAAACATAAAACGTTTTGTTTTATGAATATAAATCTATCTGTGAAAGTAATCTGGGTTTATTGTGTCTGAAATTAACATAATGAATCATTGACATACGCTCGAAATAATTACACAAACACACGGCATAGACGCTCGGTATATTAGTGTGACTTTCACGGACGTATGCAAATTGAATAATTTGAATTATTATGAGAAATACACATAAGCTTTTGCAAAAGCATGGAATATTTAAAAAGTACTATTAAAACCAATTTGAATGCGAGTAATATAAAATATGCAACTAAAAGCAGCGACAAGAAACAAGCTGAAAAAATAAAGAAATTGAAAATTGTTAGCGTGGGTACCCAACTTTGATTCAATCAAAGTACACATTTTCTTTAGTGACTAAAACAAGAGGTTAACGCATCGATAAAAAATTGATATAAAAGTATTCATTTACCGGCAAAACTATCCGTTAATTAATAAAATCACATTATTTTCCTTATTTCCGTCTGTGACGAACGCTCGGCATAAACTTACTGTTAACACCAAATAGTCAACATGTTCTATTTATACACTAAGCACAGCGGATGAATATCGTTTATCGCACCATGTGTTTACATGAATTGAAAGTAGTCCACTTTGCATAATCCTTTGTTTATTTTGGCGGTTTCTTGCCATGTTATGATCAGTTATACGTTCGTGATGCGTTACACAATTCTCTCCGTGTGAAACAATTCCCTCTTATAAAAGCATAATTCAGAAAATATGTTATTGTAAAATAGGTTGTTTATTTTTTATATAAATTATCAAACGATTAGAACTATTTCGCGCTCGGATGTTTTATGTAAAACTGTTGTTATGGGGTAGTTTGAAAATAGAAATTGGTTACTCAAAATAATTACGAACGTATGCGTTTTTTACCATCGGTTTTGATGAACTTTGCGATTTCGGTGGATGCTACAGAAAGCATTTAAGTCCCATCTTAAAACTCCTTTGTATACTTTAGCCCAGGGGTCACCAACGCGGTGCCCGCGGGCACCAGGTCGCCCGTAAGGACCAGATGAGTCGCTCGCGGGCCTGTTCTAAAAAAATAAAAAAAAAGTAAAAAAAATGTAAATCTACATAGAAAAAACACAAGATACACTTTCAATCAGTGCATCAACCCAAACAACCTCCCCCATGCACACTCATCCACACCCACTCACACAAAAGGGGTTATTTCTTTCTGCTACCAATATTCTGGTTCCCACAACATAGACAACACATCTGCAAGGGACACAGTCCCTGAAGCACACATGATTGTATAGGCTGCTGGTCCACTAACATGTTCATTAATTACTATTAAAATTATTATTTTTATATTGTTTTACTTTCTTTTTTATCCAAGAAAATGTTTATTTATTTATCTTATTTTATTTTATTTTTTTAAAAAGGGCCTTATCTTCAACAGACCAGGTTGTCAATGAAATTAGATTTGTTTAAAGGGTTTTTTAAACCAGGCCCAGTCCAGATAATGTCCAAGTCGGACTCAGCAACACACACCTTCATTCATGTACACAGAAAAAAATTAGGGAACACAACAGATTGCATATAATTTATAAACAAAATTACATTTTCAAAATAAGCATTTATGTACAGTCCAGATTATGTCCAGGTCACTCAAATTAGGGAACACAACAACAGATATCATATAATCTATAAACATAATTATACTTTCAAAATAAGCCTTTGAGGACTTCTCATCTTTTTAATAATGTTTTTTGGCATCATTATCGTTTTCAACCATGTAACTTTCTAAAGTTAGAAAATACTGAATAAATGTTTTAAAGAAAGTAATACTAAGTGAATATCTGTTTTTGGCCTTAAAAATAAACATTTTACCGAGTACTATAATTAAATTGACTAAATCATGATTGTCAATGAACTCTCCTAAAATAACAGAAACCACATTAAGCTTCATAAACAAACCAATCCTTAAACAAATTTTTTCAACTTCCACCCAAAACAAAGACACAATATGACAATACCAAAACAAATGCAGGGTGGATTCAGGCTCCTGACAACAAAATCGGCAATCATCTGACTCTGTCATATTCCATAATTTTAACATTTTCCCTGTGGGTAGGAAGTTATAAATAATTTTAATTTGAAAATAACGATTTTGCACATCGATAGTGGTTTTATAGATTAGTTTGAATATGGCATCCCATGGCAACGGGCAGTCAAAAATGTCCTCCCATTTTCCATTTGTGTTGTATGAGGCAGCCTTCAAAGATTTCTTTATTAAATAAAAATTATATATTTTTCTATTTATTTTAGTTCCTTTTTGCCAACTAGAATTTCTTATTAGAGGTTTACAAACTAATAATTTAGTAGTTCCATAATTAATTATTTGTTTCCATCTTTTCCCAATTACTCCAGTTAGTTGATCAAATGAAAAGCTTGAGCAAGCATCACCATACATAGCTCTAAATTCATCATACTTCATCATTTTACCATTCTCATTGATAATATCATTGACAAAAATGATTCTTCTTTCAAACATATTTTTCCAAAAGAAAGGCTTTCCATCTATTACAATATTAGAGTTCATCCATATTAACTGCTGCAAAATATTGTCTCTTTTTTCTGGCACATAAAATTGAAAACACCACTATGAGTGGATTGTTTCCTTTATGAACCCCGCCATGTTTCCCAGCAGACTCTCTGGGAGGGGATCACTTGTAAAAAAGGATACAATTTCTTTTGATACAGTACATGTTTTTTGTCCAACAGGACATTTGTGTATCACTCAATGTTTAAATACATCTTTGGAACAATTGATGCTTTTAAAGACAGACACATAGCTTCAAGGTTGAGAAGTTTCAGGCCCCCATATTCATACTCTTTGTACAAAACCTTTCTTTTAATCTTTTCTGGTTTGCCGTTCCAGACAAAATCGAAGACCCTCCGCTCATAAATCTTAAAAAAGTTTTGTGATGGAGCTGGTAATGACAAAAACAAATAAATAAATTGAGGAATAATTAACGAGTTGGCAATAGACATTTTACCATACAAGGTTAGGGATTTCCCTTTCCATAATTGCATAATTTTGTCCAGCTTTCTTAGTCGATTATCATCATTTACTGAGCCTAGATCTTCCAGATTTACTGGGACAACAACACCAAGTATGTTAACTGGTCCTTCTGTCCACAAAACAGGCCCTTTGCATTCCCTTCGAAAGGACGTTCCCTTTAGATTTCCGATCCTTAACATTTTACATTTATCATAATTAAGCTTAAGGCCAGATTGCTGTGAAAATATGTCCAAAAGATTAAGAAGGTTCCGCAAACAATGAAGAAAAATCTTATCTTTGTGAATCAGCCTTTTCTGACATGAACTTCATCAAGAACAAACACAGAACACGCCTCACTGATGCACATCTGCAAGACTCACTCAGAGTTGCAGTGTCAAGTTACACACCAGAGTACAACACACTAGTTAACAGCATGCAATGCCAGGCTTCCCACTAACTGACAAAGAAACAGATAACAGATTTGGTGTCCAGTTCAAAGTGTGACATGATTTAAAAATTTGAGGGTTTACTTTTGTATTTTACATGAGTTATTATTTGTACAAACATGGTGCAAAGTAATTCATGATTTGTTAAAAAATGTTAGTGGCTAGCTAGTTAAAATGGGATATTATGATTTCACAAGACTGTCTTAGAAGTGATCATTTGAAAATGTTCAATTTGAAAAATGTGCACTTAGAGAAAATATAAAAATAAAGTGTTGCATATTGATATTTATCTGTTTCTATATATATTTATTGTGAGAAATCATTAAGATTATCAGTGTTTCCACAAAGATAAATATCATTAATTATTAATAATAACAGAGTTAAAGGTAAATTGAGCAAATTGGCTACTTCTGGCAATTTATTTAAGTGTGTATCTAACTGGTAGCCCTTCGCATTAATCAGTACCCAAGAAGTAGCCCTTGGTTTCAAAAAGGTTGGTGACCCCTGCTTTAGCCTTTAAATAGACCCCCTTTTTAGACTAGTTGATCTGCCATTTCTTTTCTTTTCTCCTCTGCCCCCCTCTCTCTTGTGTAGGAGGGGGGGACACACAGGTCCGGTGGCCATGGATGAAGTGCGGCTGTCCAGAGTCGGGACCCCGGGGTGGACCGCTCGCCTGTGCATCGGTGTGGGACATCTCTGCGCTGCTGACCCGTCTCCGCTCGGGATGGTTTCCTGCTGGCCCCACTATGGACTGGACTCTCACTATTGTTAGATCCACTATGGACTGGACTTTCAGTCAGAACCACTCGACATCCATTGCTTTCGGTCTCCCCTACAGGGGGGGGGGGTTACCCACATATGCGGTCCTCTCCAAGGTTTCTCATAGTCATTCACATCGACGTCCCACTGGGGTGAGTTTTCCTTGCCCTTATGTGGGCTTTGTACCGAGGATGTCATTGTGACTTGTGCAGCCCTTTGAGACACTTGTGATGTAGGGCTATATAAATAAACATTGATTAATTGATTGATTGAAATACTTCTGTATGTATTCATATTTCATCAACAGAATATGAATTGTTAATAAACTGACCAATTCATTTAAGCTGTATTTTTCTTGCATAAACGGGAATGGGAGTAAAAAGTAACGTTATGAATCGCATTTTTCCACGTTTTTGGGGCATTTTTATGCTATTTCCAAACATTTCCTTTTTATTATCGTTGATTTTAAATGGTCAAACTAATGCATATTATATGTGGGCTCTGTACCGAGGATGTCGTTGTGGCTTGTACAGCCCTTTGAGACACTTGTGATTTAGGGCTATATAAATAAACATTGATTGATTGATTTTATATATGCATGCCCTAGTACAGGGGTCACCAACCTTTTTGAAACCAAGACCTACTTCTTGGGTACTGATTAATGCGAAGGGCTACCAGTTTGATACACACTTAAATAAATTGCCAGAAATAGCCAATTTGGTTAATTTACCTTTAACTCTATGTTATTATTAATAATTAATGATATTTATCTTTGTGGAAACACTGATCATCTTAATGATTTCTCACAATAAATATATATAGAAACAGATAAATATCAATATGCAACACTTTAATTCTATATTTTCTCTAAGTGCACATTTTTCAAATTGAACATTTTCAAATGATCACTTCTAAGACAGTCTTGTGAAATCACAATATCCCATTTTAACTAGCTAGCCACTAACATTTTTTAACAAATCATGAATTACTTTGCACCATGTTTGTACAAATAATAACTCATGTAAAATACAAAAGTCAACTCTCAAATGTTTAAATAAATCATGTCACACTTTGAACTGGATACCAAATCTGTTATCTGTTTCTTTGTCAGTTAGTGGGAAGCCTAGCATTGCATGCTGTTAACTAGTGTGTTGTACTCTGGTGTGTAACTTGACACTGCAACTCTGAGTGAGTCTTGCAGATGTGCATCAGTGAGGCGTGTTTTGTGTTTGTTCTGAATGAAGTTCATGTCAGAAAAGGCTGATTCACAAAGATAAGTTGAACCAAACAGGCTTGCAACCTTCATAGCTGCTGCGCATACACCACTGTACTTTTCTGTGTCAACAAGGCACCAAAAGTTTGGTGCAGCCTGGTGGGCTTTGAGGTGAAGGTCATTTTGCAGTGTTACAATTTCAATCTCCACCTGTTCAGCATCCAGGCTGAATGTTGCACTTAACTGCTCAGCAATGCATGATATGTCCACGTTCATGAAAGGAATAGAAATGAACGACACACATGGCTCAAGCTGATCCAGGTCACAAAACCTGTTCTCAAACTCTTGCCCAACTCTGTTTATGACCTGAGAGTACTTTTCTGCAACTTTGTCAAAAGCCTCAGATGCAGAAGCATTGTCTTTCAGCACCATCTGCACAGAAGGAAAGTGCAGCACTTTTTTTCTCTGTAAATGCCAGCTCACTGGTAAGTGCTGCTATTTGAGCTCTTTTTAGAACAGGCCAGCGGGCGACTCATCTGGTCCTTACGGGCTACCTGGTGCCCGCGGGCACCGCGTTGGTGACCCCTGCCCTAGTAAACAAAAAAAAAAGTCATATTTATTTTGATTGTTACATTTTGAAGTACATTTGTGCAGGTGGGTGCAAATGTACCCATTACCAGAGCTGTACACAATTGGAAAATAAAGTAATTGAATATTTAACCCTGGACTTGGGCTCACGGACATTCTGTCGGTCCCAGGAGAAGAAAGTATAAACTGTATTAACCATGTAGATTGTTACAGTACCAATAGGTTAAGCTTTGTCAGTGTGCCGTGTGTTATCCAGTTTCGCCTAGGGCAGGGGTCGGCAACCTTTACCACTCAAAGAGCCATTTTGACCCGTTTCACAAATTAAAGAAAACAATGGGAGCAACAACATTCTTTTGAAATCTAAAATGAAACAACACTGCATATAAAGTTTTTTTTTGCTTTGTGCTATGTATAAACAAACTATTATGGGTTACATTTATGAAATCAATGAACGACTGCAGAGAAAATGAAATAAAATTTCTGCATGCAACAAAACGTTTTTAACTCCGAAAAAGACGTTGGATTGAAGGTTAAGTAAAATACTTAATGTCTATTTAAGTCCTCCTTGTAGTTGTCAGGCTTGGACGAAGGAAGGGACTCAAATGCAGAGATGGGATTCTAAATAAAGCTTTTATTTTGAAAAACTCTTTTAACCTCCCGAGCAGAGAATATTCAAAATACTATGAGTCACAAAAACAGACAGCGAAAAAAGATTCCAAAAAGGGAAAAACCGAAAATCACTCAAAAAGGAGGAAATACAAAAATAAAGACGAATTATAATTAGCACTGTATCTGCTTTCAAAAACTTTAACAAAAAACGCTCCAACAGGAGGAAGAAAATAACGACTATAAAAATTACTACTCTAATCTTATTCTAATAAATGTAAACAAAAAATCACTCAAAAACTTTGAGGAAGGAAGATCATTAGCAAAAAATCATAACTCACCACTGCGGTTGAAAAAAGGCTAGATAACAAAAGTCGCTCTGAGGGAGGAGAAAATGTTAACTCAAAATTACAGCGTGGGAAATACTGAATACAAGGAAGTAGACGTGGGACGAGGCAAGGCATGGACATGAACGCTGGATGGATGCTAGACAGGCACGAAAGCTCGAGACAATCTGGCACAGAACAAGGGGAGGCATGGGCTTATATGGAACATGAGGGTAATGGGAAACAGGTGGAAACAATCAAGGGTCAGGGATGACGTCAGACTGGTGACACAAGAGGAAGGACCCGTGATCTAAAACAAGAGGAGTTGCTTTTCAAAATAAAACATGCAAATCACAAGACAGAAAAAACCAAGACAAGACTTCCCTCACCGCGGTGTGACAGTAGTAATGAAAAAACAAAAAGCCGAACTTAAATTATCCACTGGCAGAGAACCAAAAATGCCGTCCTCGCTCTCTGTGCCGTCATCCTTTTACTGGCGCCGTGCAGTCAGCTGCCAACCTGAATAATAAAATGTCTATTTTAATGAACAATTAAAAAATTTTAATAAATGCAAAATTATAGGAAATTAAAATATTTATCATACTTGTTCAATGTAATTTCTGCTCCTGAGCCGCAGCGCACAGCGTCTCCACATCAGGGCTGTATGACATCACCTTTATCTTCACACAGGATTGTAAGCTCTCATCTGTGAGGCGTGTGCAATGTTTGTTTTTAATAAAGTTAATGTTGGAGAACACCTGCTCACATACATATGTGGATCCAAAGATCGACAGGACTCCAAGTGCATACTTTTTCATGTTCACATAAAAGTCGGGGATAGCGTTCCAAGTTTCGAACACAAGTTCGTCTGGTTTGGGGAGGTTTTCAATATCACACCATTTGTGATTCTGAGCAAGAACGGCCTTCTGGCGTGAAACATCTTCAAGGTCCGCTGTCAGGCGCTTTAACTTGGACACCCACATGTCTTTGTCGGCTATGTCAGCCAGTTCCATCTCAAGGTCAGGTGGACTCACACCTGGAAATGCTGTCCTATTCATCAGGGATGGATCGAGGCTGAGGGGAGTGACAGGGAAGGATAATGTGTTTTTTTCCTCTCTGAACTCACTGAATCATTTCCCAAACGATGTTTGCATTGCAATGACTGCAGAATGTAAATACTCTAAATTCACAATGTGAGCTTTTTTGAACTCACTCTCTACTTCCACAATTTTCTAAAATCATTGAAAAACTGTTCAATAACAGGTTAGACAAATTCATAAATAAAAACAAAACACTCTCAGACAACCAATACGGATACAGAGCCAACATCTCAACATCAATGGCATTAATCGAAATAACGGAAGAGATCACAAATGCAATAAATAGTAAAAAATGTGCAGCTGCAGTGTTTATGGATTTAACAAAAGCATGTGACACAATTAATCATAGCATCTTCCATCCATCCATCCATCTTCTTCCGCTTATCCGAGGTCGGGTCGCGGGGGCAGCAGCTTAAGCAGGGAAGCCCAGACTTCCCTCTCCCCAGCCACTTCGTTCAGCTCCTCCTGGGGGATCCCGAGGCGTTCCCAGGCCAGCCGGGAGACATAGTCTTCCCAACGTGTCCTGGGTCTTCCCCGTGGCCTCCTACCGGTCGGACGTGCCCTAAACACCTCCCTAGGGAAGCGTTCGGGTGGCATCCTGACCAGATGCCCGAACCACCTCATCTGGCTCCTCTCGATGTGGAGGAGCAGCGGCTTTACTTTGAGCTCCCCCCGGATGGCAGAGCTTCTCACCCTATCTCTAAGGGAAAGACCCGCCACCCGGCGGAGGAAACTCATTTTGGCCGCTTGTACCCGTGATCTTGTCCTTTCGGTCATAACCCACGATCCACTCTTCCCTCACTTGTGAACAAGACTCCAAGGTACTTGAACTCCTCCACTTGGGGCAGGGTCTCCTCCGCAACCCGGAGATGGCACTCCACCCTTTTCCGGGCGAGAACCATGGATTCGGACTTGGAGGTGCTGATTCTCATCCCAGTCGCTTCACACTCAGCTGCGAACCGATCCAGCGAGAGCTGAAGATCCTGGCCAGATGAAGCCATCAGGACCACATCATCTGCAAAAAGCAGAGACCTAATCCTGCAGCCACCAAACCAGATCCCCTCAACGCCTTGACTGCGCCTAGAAATTCTGTCCATAAAAGTTATGAACAGAATCGGTGACAAAGGGCAGCCTTGGCGGAGTCCAACCCTCACTGGAAACGTGTTCGACTTACTGCCGGCAATGCGGACCAAACTCTGGCACTGATCATACAGGGAGCGGACCGCCACAATCAGACAGTCCGATACCCCATACTCTCTGAGCACTCCCCACAAGACATCCCGAGGGACACGGTCGAATGCCTTCTCCAAGTCCACAAAACACATGTAGACTGGTTGGGCAAACTCCCATGCACCCTCAAGGACCCTGCCGAGAGTATAGAGCTGGTCCACAGTTCCACGACCAGGACAAAAACCACACTGTTCCTCCTGAATCCGAGGTTCGACTATCCGGCGTAGCCTCCTCTTCAGCACACCTGAATAGACCTTACCGGGAAGGCTGAGGAGTGTGATCCCACGATAGTTAGAACACACCCTCCGGTTCCCCTTCTTAAAGAGAGGAACCACCACCCCGGTCTGCCAATCCAGAGGTACCGCCCCCGATGTCCACGCGATGCTGCAGAGTCTTGTCAACCAAGACAGCCCCACAGCATCCAGAGCCTTAAGGAACTCCGGGCGGATCTCATCCACCCCCGGGGCCTTGCCACCGAGGAGCTTTTTAACTACCTCAGCAACCTCAGCCCCAGAAATAGGAGAGCCCACCACAGATTCCCCAGGCACTGCTTCCTCATAGGAAGACGTGTTGGTGGGATTGAGGAGGTCTTCGAAGTATTCCCTCCACCGATCCACAACATCCGCAGTCGAGGTCAGCAGAACACCATCCTCACCATACACGGTGTTGATAGGGCACTGCTTCCCCTTCCTGAGGCGGCGGATAGTGGTCCAGAATCGCTTCGAAGCCGTCCGGAAGTCGTTTTCCATGGCTTCCCCAAACTCCTCCCATGTCCGAGTTTTTGCCTCCACGACCGCCGAAGCCGCACACCGCTTGGCCTGTCAGTACCTGTCCGCTGCCTCAGGAGTCCTATGAGCCAAAAGAACCCGATAGGACTCCTTCTTCAGCTTGACGGCATCCCTCACCGCCGGTGTCCACCAACGGGTTCTAGGATTACCGCCACGACAGGCACCAACTACCTTGCGGCCACAGCTCCAATCAGCCGCCTCGACAATAGAGGCGCGGAACATGGTCCATTCGGACTCAATGTCCAGCACCTCCCTCGTGACATGTTCAAAGTTCTTCCGGAGGTGGGAATTGAAACTCTCTCTGACAGGAGACTCTGCCAGACGTTCGCAGCAAACCCTCACAATGCGTTTGGGCCTGCCAGGTCTGTCCGGCATCCTCCCCCGCCATCACAGCCAACTCACCACCAGGTGGTGATCGGTAGAAAGCTCCGCCCCTCTCTTCACCTGAGTGTCCAAAACATGAGGCCGCAAATCCGACGACACAACTACAAAGTCGATCGTGGAACTGCGGCCTAGGGTGTCCTGGTGCCAAGTGCACATATGGACACCCTTATGTTTGAACATGGTGTTCGTTATGGACAATCTGTGACGGCACAAAAGTCCAATAACAAAACACAGCTCGGGTTCAGATCCGGGCAGCCATTCTTCCCAATCACGCCTCTCCAGGTTTCACTGTCGCTGCCAACATGAGCGTTGAAGTCCCCTAGTAGAACGAGGGAATCACCCGCGGGAGCACTCTCAAGTACTCCCTCGAGTGAATCCAAAAAGGGTGGGTACTCTGAGCTGCGGTTTGGCGCATAAGCGCAAACCACAGTCAGGACCCATTCCCCCACCCGAAGGCGGAGGGAAGCTACCCTCTCGTCCACCGGGTTGAACTCCAACATGCAGGCTCTGAGCCGGGGGGCAACAAGAATTGCCACCCCAGCCCGTCGCCTCTCACTGCCGGTAACGCCAGAGTAGAAGAGAGTCCAGCCCCTCTCGAGAGAACTGGTTTCAGAGCCCTTGCTGTGCGTCGAAGTGAGTCCGACTATGTCTGGTCGGAACTTCTCCTCCTCGCGCACTAGCTCAGGCTCCTTCCCCCCCAGCGAGGTGACGTTCCACGTCCCAAGAGCTAGCTTCTGTAGTCAAAGATTGGACCGCCAAGTGCCCTGCCTACGGCTTCCGCCCAGCTCACATCGCACCCGACCTCTATGACCCCTGCTATGGGTGGTGAGCCCATTGGAGGGGGAACCCACGTTGCCTCTTCGGGCTGTGCCCGGCCGGGCCCTATGGGGACAGGCCCGGCCACCAGGCACTCGCCATCGTGCCCCACCTCCGGGCCTGGCTCCATAGGGGGGCCCCGGTGACCCGCGTCCGGGCGAGGGAAATCTGGGTCCATAGTTTTTATTTTTCATTGAGGTCTTCGAGCTGCTCTTTGTCTGATCCCTCACCTAGGACCATTTTGTCTTGGGAGACCCTACCAGGGGGCATAAAGCCTCCGGACAACATAGCTCCTAGGATCATTGGGACACGCAAACTCCTCTACCATGGTAAGGTGGCAGCTCAGAGAGGAGATCATAGCATCTTAATAAACAAATTAGAAAGGTATAGAATCAGAGGGCTGGTATTGAACTGGGTGAGAAGGTACTTAACCAACAGGAAGCAATACGTGAAGATAGGCGAACACACTTCCACAGAGCTGAAATTATCTTGTGGTGTACCTCAGGGATCAATACTCGGACCAAAATTGTTCAATCTCTATATAAATGACATTTGTAAAGTTACAAAGGACTTAAAGTTAGTATTATTTGCAGATGACACAACTGCAAAGTTCAAATTTGAATGACAATAAAAAGGAAGTCTAAGCATTTTGTTCAGGAGAGAACACAAAGCAGATAATACAAATAATATCAGAAGAAACTAACAAAGTAAAAAGATGGTTTAAAAAAAACAGAGTGTCTTTGAATCTGAGTAGGACTAAAATAATGCTATTTGGTAACAGTAGAAGAAAAAGTCAAATGCAAATACAAATAGACGGAGTAAATATTGAAAGGGTAAAAGAAAACACATTTTTGGGTTTAATAATAGATGATAAAATGAATTGGAAATCTCATGTAAAAAATATACAACATAAAGTAGCAAGAAACACATCAATAATGAATTAAGCAAAACATGTTCTAGACCAAAAATCACTTAATATTCTTTACTGCTTGCTAGTGTTACCATATCTGAGTTATCGTGTAGAAATATGGGGGAACAACTACACATGTGCGCTTCATTCACTAACTGTTACAAAAAAAATAAATTAGAATAATACATAATGTTGGATATAGAGAACATACAAACCCTTTATTTATTAAATCACAATTATTGAAATTCAACGATTTGGTGCATTTGCAAACAGCTAAAATTATGTACAAAGCAAACTATAACCTGCTACCCAAGAATTTATAACAATTGTTTTCAACAAAAGAGGAGAAATATAATCTTAGAGGAAAATCTAATGTAAAACATCTGTATGCGCGTACAACACTTAAAACTTTTAGTATATCAGTATGAAACGGATTAACCAAAGACATTAAACAAAGCACCGATATGATTCAGTTTAAGAGACTGTTCAAACTACAAGTGTTCACAAAGTACACAGAACAAGAATCATAATGAACATCTTGAACTCTTTTTTTTTTGTGCCCTTTTTTTTATTGAGACAAAGATTATTTATGTATTTAATATTTGTATGTTTACTATGGTACATTATTTATTTATTATTTATCTGTTGACTGTTCTGTTGCAGAGAACAAGGAAATTGGATAAAATTACTATGGTATGAAAAGGGATAAGATTAAATAAACTCTGTTTCTTCCTACTCCTTTTCGGACGTGCTGTAATGAAACGACTGGAACTGTGTGATTCATAACATTGTATTGTATGCATGTTCGAAATAAACTGAAACTGAACTGAACTAAACTAATTGTAAAATGAGAATATTATTCATTTCATCTCAACAACTATTTATCAATGAAAACACGAAGGCAGAACATCGACGTAACAAACAACAAACAATTTCAGTCCCCTGCTTAAGGCCTAATCAAGCATCCATCAAGCATGGAGTGATAGTTTAATAACTTATGAACGCACGCTTACCTTAGTTAAAACTAATTACTACTCCAATCTCATCCACCTCAATAGAACAATCCTAGATATTTGTTCAATACAGTAGCATCGCTAGCCCAACAAGGGACTCCTCCAAGTAGCTCCACCCACTCGGCTGATGACTAAGTCCCCAAGAAAGCACAGATCACAGGACTAAATGACTACAGGCCGGTCGCGCTGACGTCTGTGGTCATGAAGTCCTTTGAGCGCTTTGTCCTGCCCCACCTCAAGGACATCACCGCCCCCCTCCTGGACCCACTGCAGTTCGCCTACAGAGCCAACAGGTCTGTGGATGATGCAGTAAACCTGGCCCTCCACTTCATCCTGGAGCATCTGGACTCCCCAGGAACCTACGCTAGGATCCTGTTTGTGGACTTCAGCTCTGCCTTCAACACCATCCTCCCTGGACTGCTACGAGACAAGCTCTACCAGCTCAGCGTGCCCGACTCCCTCTGCAGTTGGATTAATGACTTCCTGACAGACCGAAGACAGCACGTACGGCTGGGGAAGATTGTCTCGGACAGTCGAACCACAAACACTGGTACTCCTCAGGGCTGTGTACTCTCCCCCTGGCTCTTCTCCCTGTATACAAACTGCTGCACCTCCAGTCACCAATCCGTAAAACTGCTCAAGTTTGCGGATGACACCACCCTCATCGGGCTCATCTCGAATGGCGATGAGTCCGCCTACAGGAGAGAGGTGGACCGGCTGACGTCCTGCTGCAGCCTCAACAACCTGGAGCTGAACGCCCAGAAAACAGTGGAGATGATCATGGACTTCAGGAAAGTCACAGCCCCACCATCCCCCCTCACCCTGATTGACTCTCCCACCCCCGTCCCCATTGTGGACTCCTTCCGTTTCTTGGGCACCATCATCACCCAGGACCTCAAGTGGGAGCTGACCATCAGCTCCCTCATCAAGAAGGCCCAGCAGAGGATGTACTTCCTGCGGCAGCTGAGGAAACTTAAGGTGCCGACCGAGATGCTGGTGCAGTTTTACTCAGCCATCATGGAGTCCATCCTGACCTCCGGATTGTAGTCACCTGGGGGCGTGTCTAAATGAAATTGAACAATGGATGTCCAGCAACTTTTTCATCTTAATGCTAAGAAAACGGAAATGTTGATTATCGGTCCTGCTAGACACAGACACATATTTAATAACACCACCAATAAGCTTTCTCCTTCCTCTTGTGTTTTGTCTAGGTCAGGCCTATTTAACTGGCTGCCTGCAGGCTTTTAATTTGGTCCCCTGAACAACACCCAAATAGGCTTGATGAAACCTTTCATAAAAGGTTTGCTCATATATGCAGTACTCCCGCCACCCCACAGGGGGCAACAGCGAAACATTTTTGTAACAATGAAGCAGCAGTGGGTAAGTAGAAAAAGTCTAAATCATTCGCAAAAATTGGACTTTTAACAGCAACCGGACAACAAAGTATGAAACTGCTGACTTTTTGATGTTTTTTGTATTTGTGGTCGTGAATAACTGAATAAAACTGAGGAATAAAAATCATTCAAAGAAGGAACATCAATCATTAACAAAACTTTGTGTGTGATTCTTCATGCTGTTAACGGCGTGGCGAAGTTGGGAGAGTGGCCGTGCCAGCAATCTGAGGGTTACTGGTTCAATCCCCACCTTCTACCATACTGGTCACGTCCGTTGAGTCCTTGAGCAAGACACTTCACCCTAGCTCCTGATGAGTCCTGGTTAGTGCCTTGCATGGCAGCTCCCGCCATCAGTGTGTGAATGTGTGTGTGAATGGGTGAATGTGGAAATAGTATCAAAGCGCTTTGAGTTCCTTAAAAAGGTAGAAAAGCGCTATACAAGTATAACCATTTATCTGTCTACCTGCACACGCTGGAAACAGGTAACAAGGGCAGAATAATGAATCTATTGACAGTGCAGTGTGAAATCTGATGTGTTTACTTTGCAATTAAGTAAATACAGTCTCAAAGGAATAAAACCTGCAGAGGCACTTACTAAAGAAACATCCAGATTTTGAAGTCTGGCCCCTCAGACGTCAGCCTCTTGGAACTGCGGCCCTCTTCATTATGTAATTGAATAGCCCTGATCTAAGTGTATTCAGTTGTCTAAGTAGTCTGTGTATTTAGTTCCCAGTTAGCTGTCTAATCCCTGTCTTGTCGTTATGTGTTTGAGGTGAGTCCTGCTCCAAGCTCGTCTTTTTGTTCCTGCTCCTACCTTTTTACTTTATTTTGTGCCCTTTAACATTTTTCAACTTCATGATTTGTATTTTTGGGTCCTTAATGGAGCAACACTCAACTGCTGCTTCTACCTTGCTTCCCTACAATTGAGTCCACCTCACCTTGCCGCCACATCTTCGACCGTGACATTGCATTACGTATTGCATTACATATCAATTACAAATTCAAAAATATGTGACCTTGTAACGCTGCTCAAGCTACAAGCTGAATTAAGGCACAATATTTAGGCATTTTTTTACATTCTCTCTCTCTGTCAACATCCCTTACAATAAAAATTATTAACTTTTTATATATCTTTGTGATAAGTAAACAAAAGTATAAAATCATCAGAGGATCAAACACAACAATTTTTCGTGTTCTGGAGTTTGTGGTTATGACAAACTCCTATAAATGATTCATATTGAACAACAAGACAAAGATAAGATAGGGTGTATAAAATGACTTTTATTCTTTTTAGTTGAAATTTTATAGCTACTTCAGAGTCAGGCAGAACCTTTTGATGATTTGGAGCAGAAATGTATTACTGATCAACAATTGTGTTGATGTTAGAGTTACAATTCAAAAATGTTTGCGAGTTGACCGTTTATGTAAGAATTATTTATTCACTGTGTGATGGAATTGGCTTGTTTTGTTCTTCCAGGCCACTAGGGGTTATGGTTTTACATGTGTATGTTAGTGTTCAGCCAATAAACTTCATCAGGAAGTGACTTTCAGGGACTTCCCTCATTGCGAAGCGTCAATAGCTGGTGAAGCAGTTGTTATTTCTCTATCTAAGCCATGTTCTCCTTTCTAACCCTTCGAGTGGCAATAGGAGTAAGTTTTATTTTGCACATTAGTGTTAGATTATTTATTTGTAAATATTATGACATGTACGCATTTTAATTACATTTAATATGAAATATGAAATGAGACAGTCCACAATGAGTGAATGACTTATCACCAAGATATCACCTTTGAGTACTGGCTGCAGTTGACTGAGACAGCATCTTTTAAGATAAAGTAAAATCAAAGTTTCTAGAGTTTTTGGCCTGAACATTTTAGCGAGATACTTGTGTGCTGGTGAAAAACTAACATCACGTTTAACACCGTCACCACAGATCACTCAATGGTACCTAATTTTTATTTGTACAGTAGTACAGTACCTCGGCTTACAAGTGTCCCAGTTTATAATTCTTTTGGCATCCAAGCTGTCTCTTAGGACATAAAATAGTATATAAACGGTAGATATTTATCCATGAAAATATGGAGAATCTGCTGATGGTATGTTTGATGGAGAAGCAGCTGGAATTATACATTATAGTAGTCCACTCTCCAAAGTAAGTATTGTATATAATTATTGCATTACTTCAAAAAACTACTTAGATTGTTTGTACTACAGTATACTGTATTGTATTTGATCCAATATGTACTGGCTAAAACTTAAGTTTATTTTTCAAATAAATGTTACATGATTAAATTGTGATGTTTTGAGGGCCAAGCACCAAGTGATTTCAATTAATTGCTATACAAGCTTTTCAAGGCACCAACTACGTCACAGAACTAATTAAACTCATATTCCGAAGTATCACCATACTCATGAAATTGCATTATCAATCTTAGTGTCTTCTGTGGCTGTATTTAATCATCTGTATGAATATCTTCTCTACTACCACCAATATTACCTGTAATAAATGGTAGGACTCCTTGTCCAAAGCAAATATACTGAAATAAAAACAGACATTCTCATCTACTTTCAAAACGTTCAGACTTCTTTCTTAAACTCACATCTGCAACAGTTCGTAAAATTGATGAGGACAAAATGCTTTGAACAAACAGTTCATGAAAAGTTCCTTTGTTTAGTTAATAACTTTGAAAAGCTTGCATCAGCCGTTCTAATTTCTTTCTAATCCCCCAGCAGGAACAAACAGTAAGAGGAGAATTACTTTGTCACACTGTAGCTCCAGCAGTAATTACCATGAAGGTGTTTTCAGCTTGAATTCCAATGACTGCCTAACATTCCATCATTTCTTCTGATACAAAAATCAACAATGTTGCTGACAAATGAGGAAATACAAATCCACTCTGCTACCCAAAAGGAAAATGCGCACATGACTATATTGCTTATGGATAACTGTAGGTCAGAAGGAAAGAATACATTCACACAAATGTTTACCAATGCTATCTCCATCAATAGATAATATTACCATTATTAAATCATGTACACCTCTTAAACCAAGATAAGGTATGTATCCAAAATCTTGTATATCAAAAAGACAAGGAAAGGCAAACTTCTCGGACAAGTTGGTTCACAGATAAAATGTGGCTAGGAATTTTAGGAACACTTTTTTACTAGAAGTGGCCCCAAAAGGATTGGAACCTATTTGTACACAAGAAAGTATTTTGACTCAGGAAATTAACTGAAATACCTCAAATATGACCATCATCACCTAAAGGTCCCAAAGTACCCCAAAACTCTCTTACCCCTATATCTTAGTGCTCCAAAAGGTCAAAAATGTACCCAAACAGCCCTGTCGGGTGCATTTCAGACCTTTTGGCCAACCTCATTAGAAGTCCTTGGGCACTTTTGGAATCTGCCTGGACCCCTTAAGGGCCTGAATGGGTTCAATTTGGACCTTGTAGATACTTACAAAATCGGATTAGGGTTCAAGTTAGGAAAAACCAGAGTACCTTCTAACCTTACTGTGAGGCAAGGAAAGAGCCAGGTCTTTGCTAAAAATGTGATCTAGTGCAGGTCATGGTAAACAGAAAAGATTGAAAAGAAAAGACTGATCAGTCCACTGAAGTGGTGGGAGGCGACATGGCAGCAGGCAACATAGTCCAGCTAATGACAGCAGGTTTGGACCAGTCAGTTTGTGCACTGTGCAGTTGGAGCCAGGTAAAACCAAGAACAACAGGTGCAGGCTGAGCTGGACTTATTTTTCAGCAATTGTATTAATGATTATCATAAAATGTGAGGGAAGTGCAGGTGTGGTGTGTGATTACAGACAATGATTGGGTTACAATCCAGGAAGTCATCATAAGTGGAAGAACGCCATTGACCTCGTGCCTGGGAGTTGGAGCCCACACAGCAAAAACACTCCGCGGCAGATCCCCCGCGGAGGTATCGCGCTTTCCGGAACGGAACCGCGAAACGGACCCGCATGGGCGTCCACTTGCTCTCAGGAACGGATCCGCGACCCGCCGCCGTGGCGGCGCGCTGAATGCGCTCCGCACCCATGATCAAAGCCTTATTTCCGCGGCGTGTGCACCGTGACGGCGCGCTGCATCCGCTCCGCACCCAAGATCAAAGCCTAACCTCCCGCCGCGGACCAGCAACGGACTCATAAAAACCCTGGCTCATCTGGCCGTTTTGGACCCCTTTATCTTATTTTCAAAATCCCTTCTGTTCTTGCTGTAGGATAAAATAGGAAACTAAAAAATTCACTAAGTCCTACTACAGCAATATAGGCTTACATATGCATTGCCTTGTATTTTTAAACTAACAATATTGTTAATAGGCAGAAACAGAAAATGGTCAATTCACTCTATAAAGTAAATATATATAATATATATTTAAAAAGTAAATATACATATTTAATCTATTAGGCTACAACTTCAAGGAAACGCCGCTCCATGCACAGCTAACATATCAGAAAATGAATAACTGGTGAATGACAAGAAGTCCAATAAAAGGTTGTTTATTTATACATATACATCTCTATTCCTCCTGAGGAGGTGGAAGCGGGACTCGTCTCCTCGTTGCCCGATCCCCCGCCAAGTTGAACCACCTGATGGCGTGTTTGGTGACCTCAGCGTCCGTGGCTGACCTTGTCAACACATTTTTACTCACAGCACCTGTAATCAAACAAGATTACAAGACAGATACGTTTATGTTTATGGTATGTAGCATCCAAAGCCAAGTATGCTTACACAATACAAAATATGTGATAGGTATTAAGGAGATTACATTTTTAAAAAAAACATGACTTAAAGTTAATGGAGGTGGTTAAAATAAGGTGGGTAAACTATGAATTTGTGATCAGGGTATAGGTGTGCAAGACATCCAAAATGTTTAAACAATATCGTTATTTGGTTCCTTGATCAGAGTACTTGTTTGGCTCTGTTGGATGACGGCGGTGGGGGGTTGGGGGTGGGGGGCATAAATAAATATCCATAACCCAACTTTGGGAGGTTGACATTGTTTTCTTATTATATTTGTACTATCATTCTATGTTTGTATTCGTGTAGGCCAGGGATGTCCAAAGTGCGGCCCGGGGGCCAGTTGCGGCCTGCAGGTCATTTTTTAACGGCCCCAGGGCACATTTTTAAAAAATACGATCGAAATAAATAAATAACATTAAAAGTGGTATTTAAAGAGCAAACAGGTGAAATGTAAGAAGAAAATGTAGCAATGTTTACTCTAATCACACAAAGCTGCCATGTAGGCTGTTTCTTTCTTTAAAAAATAATAATTAATCAAAATCAATGTCATTATGAATTATTGACCTATTCAAGGCTTAAGAAGTTTACCTTCGCAATCAGCTGGTCTTGGTTGTGCTTAATAGTTTCCAGCAGGCTAAGGATCTGGATTACCTCAGGCGCTGTTGACAAACAGCAGTATAAAATTAACATGTTTCAGTTTTTATCCTCATTACTCATAATCCTGACATTAGCTATTGACCTTAGTTAATGACAAAAGTTATTGACAAAGTTTGAAGAAAATATGTGATTGCTTGTGAATTTGAATTTTTTCCAAAATTTGTGGCACAGAATGACAATCCGGTATTTGTCAGTTATTGCTCACCAGAGCAGGAAATGTTGTCGGCCATTCTTCCCCCTCGCCATGTTGGCCTGTAGGCCAGGCTGGATCCAGGCTCCTCTGTCTGCCACATGTTGAGGGCTGCTGGTGAGGGGGGTGGAGGGAGTCGAGGAGGGACTGCCGTTCCTAGTGAGGTGGGCATTGTGAGAGAGCCATCAGTTAACCATGACTGGTAATACCCAAGGGGCCTATCTATACACTAATATTTCAGAGATCAGTCCCTACCTTGTGTAACTCTCTGCATGTTTAATGCAGGTGCTGGTGAAGGCATATGAATGCGTCCTTCCCCATGGTGAGGTGCTAAGGGAGATACATTGGTATTAAATGGTTGTGATCTGTTAACCATGGTTACTGGATGCTGAGATATTATTTTGGAGATCAGTCTTTACCTAGAAAGTTATCTCCAGTTGAGGAGTCGAGTTGACAAGTACTCATGACTCTTGCTGGCACTCGGCGAGACGGTGGAGCTGAGAGAAGGGATACAAGGAGAGGGGAATATCTTTAGCACTAAGAATGTTAACCATATCTTTAATATTAATGTGGTGGTTTTGTTGTTTTCGATGTTAAGAGATTATTCCTTACTCTGCCTGTGCAATTGGCTTGCCAACCCCAGAGATGTGAGGTCACTATTTCCCGGGTCTTCTTCGCTATCATCTGAGTCCTAGAGACGATGGCTGTAGGGTAACCATATCATTAGGATTATTGCAATACCAAAATTGCCAAATATACATATAGTACAAGCATCTCTGGTCTATTTTTGAATGCTACCGGAAATAACCTTCCTATTACTGTAGAAACATGACAAAAACAAGACGGAACACACTTACACTGGCTTCCTGTTCCTTTTTTCTGGCAGCTCCTCGTTCTCTGCCTCAGATTGCAGGTCTGAGGTGTCGCAGCCCTTTCCATATTGTTGCATTATTTTTAATGCGTCTTTGTAGTTGTCTAAAATTGAATATGTTAAAATGAACATGAGTTTCAAATTAGCTGTAGAGCTGAACAGAATATTATTATTATTGATGATGATAAATCAGGTCTCTCTCTTACAAGAGACCTGGTCAGAACATAGACACAATAGGTTAGTCCAAGCATAAAGAGAAGCAACTATGACGTTATTTTTAAACAAGAAGATTATGAATTTGCATACCACAAGTTCGGACAACAGAAATGTCAAATCTTGGCCAGTTTGGCTCATGCTGCTCCTCATTTAAAGCGGCCCTTTCAATTCTGTCGGTGTTTTTATAGCTGGGCCAGAAAACCATCCTATCATCACTTGGGACAACCGCAATGTCCCTGTTCATTATAAATTTAATCAGATGAAAAGGCACCCTTAATGTAGAAAGAAAGAAATGGGGTATTTATTCATCGTCAAAGGAACAACGTGGACAAAAGCATGCACAGGTGTTAGTGTATACAAATAAGCAAGTGAGATGAGCTGAGATTTTACCTGGATGGTGCCCCAAGGTGGTAAGAACTATAAGAAAGGTAAAAGTACAGGTCATAATAGTCAAAACTTCAGCTCAATCGTAAAGTAGGGTTTGAAATTATGGGTGTAGTGTATACAGAGATCAGTCCCTACCTTGTGTAACTCTCTGCATGTTTAATGCAGGTGCTGGTGAAGGCATATGAATACATCCTTCCCCATGGTGAGGTGCTAAGGGAGATAAATTGGTATTAAATGGTTGTGATCTGTTAACCATGGTTACTGGATGCTGAGATATTATTTTGGAGATCAGTCTTTACCTAGAAAGTTATCTCCAGTTGAGGAGTCGAGTTGACAAGTACTCATGACTCTTGCTGGCACTCGGCGAGACGGTGGAGCTGGGAGAAGGGATACAAGGAGAGGGGAATATCTTTAGCACTAAGAATGTTAACCATATCTTTAATAGTAATGTGGTGGTTTCGTCTACAACGCTAAATATATCCTGTGGTGTACCTCAGGGATCAATATAGGACCTAAATGACATTTGTAAAGTTACAAAATATTTAAAGTTAGTATTATTTGCGGATGATACAACAGCGTTTTGTTCAGGAGAGAACACACAGAAGATAATACAAATAATAACAGAAGAAATTAACAAATTAAAAAGATGGTTTGACAAAAACAGACTATTGTTGAATCTCAGTAAAACTAAAATAATGCTATTTGGTAACAGTAGAAGAGAAAGTCAAACACAAATACAAATAGACGGAATAGAAATTGAAAGAGTAAATGAAACCAAATTTCTAGGTATAATGATTGATGATAAATTGAACTAGAAATCTCAAGTAAAAAATATACAACATAAAGTAGAAGAAACACGTCAATAATGAATAAAGCAAAACATGTTCTAGACAAAAAATAACTTCATATTCTCTACTGTTCACTAGTGTTACATATCTGAGTTATTGTGTAGAAATATGGGGAAATAATTACAAAAGTACACTTCATTCATTAACGGTGTTACAAAAAAGATCAGTTAGAATAATATATAATGTTGGATATAGAGAACACACAAATCCTTTATTTATTGAATCAAAGATACTGAAATTCCATGACGTAGTGCATTTGCAAACAGCTAAAATTATAAACAAAGCAAACTATAACCTGCTACCCAAGAATATACAACAATTCTTCTCAAAAAAAGAGGAGAAAAATAATCTTAGAGAGAAATGTAATTTAAAACATTTGTACGCACGTACAACACTTAAGACCTTCAGTATATCAGTATGTGGAATTGTAGTGGATTGTCCGAAGCTTAAGCAGGCAACAAAAGTAGTTTAGTACAACAAATTTATTTACCCATTATCAGAAGTGCAGGTTGAATTGAGTTGGCCGTGCAGACAAACCACAAGTTACTCCGGAGCAAACAAGACACACACAAGCCAAAATCACCCCCAAGTTCCGGTCTTCTGCCATTTTTTATATGTCTGTTGTGCGTCATCGTTCCTTATCGAGTGCGTCAAATGTCTTGTTTGCTTTTCCTATCTGTTCCATAACAACTCGAATCCTTTAGACAGTCAACACATTCTGTAGACAGGTTGGCACGACTTAATATTCACTTTTGTCCCACAACTGGTCCATTCAATGGCACAAAATACAAGAGTATTGAAAATGAGCGGACATTCTTAAAAGACAAGAAGTATAGGTCAAAAGGTCAGAAATTCTACTACATACCCGCCTTCCAGGGTCTTAAGACCCTGGACCAAAACAATTTCTGATATAGACCACTAACTTAAATCTCTACCGCAGATAGAGGCAAAAACCTCAATGTTTTTATACGAGGCAAAAATTCCGTCTATGACCCTCCTTCAGAGCGATCGCTGTTACCAGCCTGCAGTAAAACCATCTCACAGAACACAATTAGTGGCCTACCCTTTGATTTAGTAAAGGAATAACAAATACTTGGATCATGAACATCATTGAACATAAATAGATGAATGTATATAGACTTATGACTGTAAGACATTTGCAAAATATTTTTCCCGGCATTTGCAATGAATGTGGTTTCCAATATTGTTAATTATCAATTGATTTTGAACACACAACTGAATTTCGTATGAGTCCATGTTCGATTAGTGCTCGTATAGATGGCTCGGTGGTGCCTCAGGCTGGTGGCATGTCCGTGCTGGCCGAAATTGGGGAAAAGCTGAAAAAAAGTTGGAGCTGTGGGCGCTTTGGGGAAGGCTGGGGCAGAGTATGGGGCGTGGGGCTTTGGTCCAGGTCCTCGCTGCTTCGGCACTCCCGACACTTCTTTCCACAGCTGCTGGAGTCCCGGTGGACCCATTGGCTGGCAACCTTAGTTGTTCTCGTCATCGCTGGCAAGGTGTTGTCTCTCCTCTCGGTTCCTTCCAGTCAGGTATCGGGTGTTGGTCCTGGATTGGCTTTGACCGTGCCCCTCTTAGCGAGTGCAAGGGAATCTGGAGTGGCTGCTTTCATCCTCAAATCTGCACAGAGGAACTGGCACACAAATTCTACATTTTGCAAACTTACCATTTTGGTCTCATGGTCTTTCCACCTTCCTAGGAAGCTGCTGGTCCTGAGAAGTGCTGATCTTGTGACTGAAGATGATAACCTGCTTTCTTAAAATAGGTGCCGTTGTTTGACCTAATCTTTTTGGGGAAACCATGTCGGGATATTAGATCATTCACAAAACATTTAATTACTGAATTGGCACCCTCCTTTGAGGTTGGGGTTGCTTTCGCCAACCACTGCAATTGTCAATCTAAATCATTACGTTCCTTTATCCTTGTACCGGATTGATCATATCGATTAAGTAAAACCTCAACACGCTCAAACTTGACCCAATCCAAACTCACCTCCCCCCTCTGTCCCTCTCACAGGGACAGTGTTAGTCGTAGTAATAGTAATAGTAATAGTAGTAGTAGTATTAGTAGTTTCAGAAACATCCAAGAAAAAGAAAAGGCAGCTGATAGTCAAGTGCAGCAAGAACAGAGGCGGAGGACAGGTCATGTTTGAGGTCACTGTTCGCTTTTGCAATAGTACTTTGATATTTTACAACACCTAGTGAATTATTGTGGCCTCAATAATTCACTAAATAGTTGTATTTAATTCAGTCTATCTATGATGGGACAATGCACAGAAACATTAAGTTCAGAAACAGATATGTTCTGTACCAGATTATATCTAAATAGCTACTTTCCATCTGTAGTCCCTGGCTACCTAAATTAAAGGGATCTAAAAATCAAGCAATAAAATTATGACACTAATTAATCATAATTTATATACATTCATAACAATCAATAATTAATCAAAAATAATCATACTGTAGCATGTAATCAATTTTAAGAAAAGTCACCAAATGCCCCTTCATGGACACATACTTAACATACAATACAACCACACCTTATTTACATCATCACACAAAGACAATACCTGCTCTTGTTTACATCTGTCATCATTCGTAACAACAACCAAGATTTTAACAGCCATACCTCAAAATTTACAACAAAAATGCTCTCATGGATAAATATAATACTCATTAAATTGATGTGTCAACATAATGCCCCTCTTAGTGACCGTGTGAGCAGCCTTGATTGCTCCAAAGCCACCTTTTAACTTCAATTTTTCTATTCCTTTTGTTATAACGTGGAGAAGGCTAATTGGTCTGTACATGTTCTGGTCTTCTTTATTTCCTGCTTCATGGATTTAATTATAGTAGCAGTTTCTCGACGTGGTAGGGAAAGTGTTTTCCGTTATTGATTTATTTATCAATCGTTGTTATACGAGCAATAATACAATCCTTATATGTTTTTAGGAAGATAGTGTCCAACCCATATATATATCTCTAGATCGTGAGTCTGATAATGCAGTGAAGATTTTGTTTAACTTTGTTTCATTTGTTAATTCTAAAATTAGACCATCCTGAATAAATGACAATTATTTGCACTGATTTTGAGGGACTCTTTATTCAGGGTTTGTACAGACTGGATGAAATGTTCATTAAAATTATTACTTATGTCCAGACTGTCTGCGATAGTAGCGCCATTGATATTTAATGTTATAGTGTTGTTTCTTGTTTGCTCTCTTTCCGTAAGTTTGTATCTGGTTTTCCATAACTTTCTAATGTTCCCTTTTGCAACTTTGATTACTTCTAAGTGAAAGTCAGCCTTAGACTTCCGCATAAACATTGTAACTTTGTTCCTCCAAACTTTTAAATCATACGTTCTGTATTTCGACCTGTTATAATTTCTCTTATGAGAGCTGAGTCCTCATGTCTTTATTAGAATCCAAATTGTTTTATTAATCCAATGGTATTTTTATTTTACACTCTTCTTTCTGGTTTTGTATTCGTGTATTTACAGATGTTCTCTTTGCTTTTTGTCATCCAATTGTAATTCTAGTAGGGCTGCTTATCATTTGTATCATGTAGAAGCCGTTTATAATATCATGAAGTTTCTTTCTACTCGTCTTATTTAACCAGTCCAGATTAACGTCCCCCATGACGTTACTTCTTTCACACTATGCTGTTTGAGGATGTCTGAAAATGAATCAAGAAAAATGTCTTTAGCTGTGGTCGGTCGGTATACTACAATTACCTTGAAATACATTTCTGAGGAAAATGTAATTTTAATTTCAACATACTCAAATTGATCTACTTTTAATGTTTCCCTTTCATAAATCATAATTCCTCCCCCCTTTTGTCACTCGATCTGTATTTTCTGTAATCTTGTCCCCCGGGACATTAATTAGAACGAAAGTTGTTGTGGGTTTTAACCAGAGGTGGGACCAAGTCATTGCTTTGCAAGTCACAAGTAAGTCTCAAGTCTTTGCCCTCAAGTCTCGAGTCAAGTCCCGAGTCAAGACAGGCAAGTCCCGAGTCAAGTCCAAAGTCAAGACTGGAAAGTCTCAAGTCAAGTCACAAGTCCTGCATTTTGAGTTTCGAGTCCTTTCAAGTCCTTTTGACCACAGACTAATATTTTTACACAGATTGTGTATGCTTTTAAACCGTTGTATTTATTTATTAAAACAAGTGCATTTGAAATAGCAGGGGAAAAAAAGTACTGACATAGCAATTCATAATATCACTATTAACCAGTCATTTTAATATTTTAAACAATTTTAAACATTTAACTCATTCCTTTACAGAATAAACACATTTGCAAAAACAAGTGCAACTGTACTTATTTGTACAAAAGTGTTAACATTGTATTTCCATGGCATATTGTATTGTAACTAGTTCCACAGCAGTTTCTATTCTGTTCTTACCTTATCTCATTGATCTCATCTCATACTGTATGTGTATTTATGTGTGCGTACACATGAAAAACATAACAAATACATGAACATAACAATGAACAGAGTTGTACTTTTTAGATGTCAGGGCCCTATGCAATATGTACACATATTCTTAATATACTATACATTTTAACTGACCTTTATTTGACTATGTTTGTCTTTTTGTAGGTGGCTAAAATATGCGGTGCTGCTGACCGCCGTCTAACGTTATGTTACTGTGTGTGATACATTGATTAACGTAACGTTATGTGTTAGGTACCTCATGCAACCCTGCTTAAAAAAATCACTTGACAAAAAGTATGAATAAGGTAGCAAACTGCAGTGGACGCAACATATTGCTGTGTTTGCAATGACGTTATAACCATAGACATCTTATAAGTAGATGCAGTATTGGTTGCTGTCACGCGAGCAATTTGCATCTTGAAGTGGTGATGAGGAGCCGGCGAGCAGCCTAAACTGACAGTTGACAGGTAGAAAACAAAGATGGTGTTCAGCGTTTTCCTGCTCAAATGACCGGACTGTTGAAAATAGGAATCGGGGGATTACTTTTCACAAGTAAGATTTAACATTAATGTACTATTGGTTGTATTTTATGAAAATAACATTACCACAGAGTTGAGAAGGAGCAAAGATCTTCAATATTTGTATGTGAAAATCACAAAGAAATCTTCTGGGGGAGGATGACGCCCCTACAGGGGTTTGGTTTACAAACTTTCAGCCCCACCTAAAACAAAATTCACCAGCCGCCACTGATTATGATGCATTCTCATTTTAGGCAAAATATAAGACAATACTTTCTTAACAGTATAATTGTAACCAGGAATAAGTCTTCAAGTAACAATATTCAAATACTAACATTGTTGGGTAAGACAGCATTTGATTTTATTCTGAATCCAGTGAAACAGATTGGTGGTTTTAGCTGATATAAAGAGTTTCAGGTGTTTATATATGTTTAAGTATTTGGCAGACGCTTTTATCCAAAGCGACATAAATAAAAAATACATATAAAACAAACACTGTAAACATGATCATTTAAGGGAAGAATGTAATACAAAATATCAATACAAAGTGTCAAGACAGAATAAACTCTCTGCTGCTGCAGCAACACAGATACAGTCTATAGATATATAGATATCTAATGTATTCATACATTGTTTATGTAGGATATACGCATGTATGTATAACGTAATCATATTGTTTCTTCAACTTAAAAATAGCTGACGGTTTTTTTCCCCCTTCTCTGGGCTTATATTCCCAGGATTGATCTCGGACGTCTGGTCACTTATAGCATATAAGAATATTCTATTACTGTTAAGCAAACTATGAATAATAAAACATGAGTCCGTTATCATAGCTACACGTATGACAAAAAAGCGCGTGAAAATGAGTGGTATTCAGTGAGGTAAAATGAATTAAATGCGTTGACAGTTCATTGCTCCTGCCAAATGAATTGCACTGAGTGGAGCGGATCACCACTCCAAGATGGCGGCTCCGCGTCTCGTCTGCGCCAGTAGGCAGTAGCGCTCAATGCTGCGTACCCTTATAAGATGTCTATGGTTATAACGTTAGCAGTGAGTTTACAGCCTCACTGATTTAACTACACAGCAAATAAAAGTCATGTTACTTAGCCAATAAACGTTATCTTACATTCAAAACTTACCCTTCTTTGTGCAACTTCAAATGTCGAACGAAGTTGGAAGTTGTTGCGTCTCCGTCTGTAATATTCGAACTGCGTGATTTGCATACGGCAATTCGTTTTTTGTTGACCAAGTCGTAGTTTTTATACCCGAACGAAACCAACTTTGGTATAAATCTTTCTCACTGGCGCGTTGTTTGACAACTCATGTTCATTGGTTGTCCTGCAATTTGATTGACTGAATGCTGTGTGATGAAAACAATGTAGATCTAATTTGATTGGCTGTTGTACTGAGAGTACACACGCTGACACGCAGCACACACACAGATAGACAGACACCTACAAAATGAAAGCTACGGAGCGCTCCCAAATAACTTTTTAAACTTTAGGTTTTGGGGTAAGTAGCAAGTCATGTCAAGTCAAAAGGCTCAAGTCCAAGTGAAGTCACAAGTCATTGATGTTAAAGTCTAAGTCGAGTTGCAAGTCTCTTTACATTTTGTCAAGTCGAGTCTAAAGTCATCAAATTCATGACTCGAGTCTGACTCGAGTCCAAGTCATGTGACTCGAGTCCACACCTCTGGTTTTAACCATGTCTCTGATAGACAAGGTAATCCAGATTAGAGTCTGACAGTAACTGCTGTATTTGTTTCCTGTGGTAGAAAGTTTAATAATGCGGACACGTTTGTTACTGAATACTTTCTACAGACTTCTGTCTTTCATGCGACTTTGTGTATGTAATAAGCAACTATAATTTTTTGATATGCTTAAATTTTCTATTAGCTCAGCTGTTGTGTAGCTGCTAGCTCTTTGTAGCCTACAGCAGGAATGTACAAATTGCAACCAATAGCTATGTTTTTAACAGACAACCGAAATAATTGATTTGCGTATCGGTTCAATCAGCGGCAGCTACGCCCTGTTTTATCATTTGACCTAATTTTTTTTTTTTTCGTAGGCAGGACAGAGAGCAAAGGAACAATGTGGGTCATTAGTTGTCCATCTTATACCATTCTAATTGTTGTAAGGATAGTTCACATGAGCGGCCATACCTTGAGTCCCACCATATATAAGAGTCAAAAGGCTCCTATTATGAGTCGTCTAATTGGTGATCATACACTTTGGCGGTTTGGGTGGCAGGACACACGGACGCACCTCAGTCAGCTAGTGCTAGGACAGTTGGAGCAGTCCCCGTCTTCCACTCATTCCTGGGAGGCGTCCCCAGTAGTTGTCAGCTGATGTCGTGCTGTCAGGCAACATCAGGAAGTTCCTTCTGTGCAGTATTGAATTGTCAGGGCACAGTTCGTAAGCAGGTCATTACAAGGTGTGTGCAGGTTGACCACAAAGGAATGCTTCAAAGATTGTGTTGAACATTGTCCGTTGACACTTATGTCCAGCAGGGGTCTGTTTGTATCCTGCTGTTCGTCCTGCTGTCACACCTGTATTTTTTGTGAGCATGTTCTGGCTACACCTTGGAGCTTGTCTTGTTCAGAGAAGCTGGCAGTCCCCCGGCTGCATATCCTTTCCACCCTCGCTTGACCTAGCACAACCGTGGCTACCACCCAAGTCAGTCTGTATGGTTTTACGTTTTGTTGAGGTTTTTTCCTCCAGAATTTGGAACTCAAAACATGTACACCCATCGTTTTCATATCCTCTCGGTTAGTTCAATTTGCATTTCACGTTTTAAAATTACAGTCTTAACCATCCCAATAATTGCTAATCAAAAACCTTAATTCAAAGATTGTACGTACTACTTCATGCGTATTTAAGTACCCTTTTAATTCACTTAAAATTATGTATAAGTTAATTTAAACTATCATTTGTCTATCAGTAGGCGCGAGCAAGCTGTCATGCTTGCACTCTGACCTCCTGCTGTGCGTGATACTCTCCAAAACAAAGGAATGTTTTTATTCACGTTTCTCCTTATCTTTTAGCTAAATCTTTTAATCTTTTAATCTTTTAACTTTTAACGTCCGTACTGTGTTTATTTTTATTGTCTGCATTTTAATTTTGCTTTTATTTTCTTTCATTTCACTTTGTTGTCTGTGAAGCACTTTGAGTCTTGTCCTTTCCTGGAAAAACGCCACACAAACAAAGCTGCCCCGCCTTGCCTTGCATGTCTCCGACTGGTTATCCAACTTAGTCATAACAAACACACAAGGCCATGCTCGAAGCGCCAGCCCTAATCACACTTCTCCTCTTTTTAACACTTTACATATCGGCTCTTATTCTATTTATTAATGTAGGCTGTTATTTGTAATTATTATTCAACACTATTCACAGCAAACGGTTGTAAAGTTATAGTTATTCGCATTATACTCTCAAAATCTATTGCTAACTGCAAGCTGTTGAGATTTGGTTTGCCTACTTCATCTCAGTGGCCTAGTGGTTAGAGTGTCCGCCCTGAGATCGGCAGGTCGCAAGCTCAAAACCCCGGCCGAGTCACACCAAAGACCATAAAAAACTTGGGAGCCAAATCACCAAACATGATTCCCGGGCGTATGGTATGGTGTACTGCAGTGTGTGTGTGCAGAAAACATCGCACAGGGCGATGTGATGCGTCTAGTGCAGTAGCCTTGGAGTAGTAGTACCTGTAGTTAGTGCATGCTGCATGCCGCTTTTGCTTGCTATGCTGCATGCTGCTTCTGCCTGATACTCATTGCTTTCAGCTAGTGCCGCCGGCTAGCCCTCTGTCTCAGAGGGCGAAAAGAGGAGCCGAGTGCATAAGCCTCCTCAGCCGGTACATAGCCTCTCCATTGTCAAGACTCGTACATGCCTCCTCGTGGCCACACACGGTAACTGGAACCTCGCGGTTCCAGGCTAAGTTGTACGGGATCTCGGAGCAGCAGGGGGCCCCAGAGACGGGGCATGCAGGCCCACCGGTGTGTGGACATGCCCTGGTGCCCAGTCAACCCCTGTCCCAGCTATGGGTAAATAACCCCAGCTATGGGCGAATAGTGAAAACCGCCTCAACGGTGGACCAGGCGGAAGATGGCGGCAGCGGAATGCACCACAACGGCTGGGAAGGCGGATGAAGGCTGCAGCAAAGACGGGTCCCCAGTCGTCTTGGTCTCCATGCCACTGGACCCTGGCCCGCTCAATGCCAAGGACTGTGTGGTGGCTGACCGTGCACCAGTCTCCCCACATTAAAAGATTCCACGCACAGGCGTCCTCCATATAGGGAATCAGAAGACGACCCTACGGAGGACAGTCATACTCGTTTCGAGTGACCGCCGACGACGACGACTGCAATGTCTAAATAAAACTATAATTTACTCCAAACTAAAATGTCAGACTGCACTTTAAAGTTACTTTTATTAAATTAATTTCCAAACTAGCCACCACCACAGCAGACATCTTCCTCAATCCTATCCCAATACTCCCATAAAGTAAAAGTGTTTCACAACAGTGGTTAAGTAGTTATTTTAAGTAATAGATCTCAATATGTAGAAATTAATAAGACTAAATTTGCCCTAGTGTGTGAATGTTGTCTGTCTATCTATCTGTGTTGGCCCTGTGATGAGGTGGCGACCTGTCCAGGGTGCAAAGTCAAATTGTGAAACAAAAATTAAAGTTGAATCAAGTGGAAATTGACAGAGTATATGAACTACATTCTTGAGAATAGTAATTGATCATTAATATGTTGGAAGCCGCATATTGAACATATTAAAGAAAAATATCCAAATCCATTGCTATTCGGTATAAAGTTAAACACATGCTGAATAAGCAATGTCTGCACATGTTATATTATGCATTTATTTTTCCATATGTAATATTGTTTTGAAGTTTGGGGAAATGTTTATAGAAGAAATATAGACCCAATACTTAAAATTAAAAGGCTCATTTCAATATTACACAAAGCATTATTGTTATGATCATACCAATCTATTTTTTATAAGTCATAATGTGTTAAATGTTCAGATAATTTAATTTTAAAACAAAAGAGTAAAGAACAACAGCCTTCCAGTTTGTATTCTTAGCTTATTTACATTATGAGGAGAAAACTATCATTTACGGGGGATATTGATTTTTGAAATAGGTCAAGTAAAATACAATAAAAACACAAATGTATTTCAGTTTTAGGAGTTAAATGATGTACCATCCTCAGTGATGAGCTAAACACATGTAGTTTTTTGTTATGGTTTTGGAGACCCTTGAAAAGTAAAGTTTTTTTAACATTATAAAATATAGTAACAATTACTTTCATCTTTTAACGTTGATGTTCCAGGTAATTTAATGTTCAGTAATTGTATATCATAGGCCAATATAAGCTTTGGCTTCCGCCTATTCTTTTTTCGGTCATTCTTTTTTCTTTTCTTTGCTGTGTGTAAATGTGTATGATTGTTAATATGTCTAATTTACTGTTAAACTGCTCACACAAATTGGTTGATGGTTGATTATATGACCAAAATAAACTTATTTCATTTATTCATTCATTATCTATCGCACTCATAATTTTATTCCATTTTGCATGTAATTATTCCTATTGATTTCTTCCCATTTCACTCAAACAACTAAACAAACAAATAAACAAACTTGCAGCTAACCACAATCAACAGCATACCATTTACGAATACCTTCATTTGTCACTTTCTCATCTTTTCTTCACTTTCGTTTTCCTTTACAAACAACATCCTGTATCCATCTCTTCCTTACACTTCACACAATGTTTCTATTTTCTGTTCTCCTAGAAACCATTCACATAACGTAAGGTTATAAACATCCTTTTCCCATATTTTCTCAAACCATCCTCTTCACCCTCAATCTGTTTTTTCACCTGCTCTCTCTTCCTCTCTCTCTCACTTTCTCTCCTTCTCTCACAATACAAACACAATAATCCAAAATAATCAGTCTTATAAAATAATTTTAGCTTTAGATATGATTTAGGGCAGTGGTTTTCAACCTTTTTTCCCAGTAAAACAAAGAAATAAAATACAGCATAATGTCATTATTTTCTGATTTATTAAATTGTATAACAGTGCACCATATTGCTCATTTGTTGTGGTCTTACTTGACTTATTTGGACAAACAAAAAAATGAGAATAACTAAACGTTTTTTTAAAATTAAACAAGTGATTGAATTATAATAAAGATTTCTATACATATAATCAATCATCAACCTTCTTTGGATATTGTAATAAAGATCCATCTGGGCTTGTGAACTTAATTCTAAATATTTATTTTGTTGAAGAATTATTCTTCTATAATTATATTTATAAAGGATTTTGAGTTATCGCTATTTTAAAATATTTAAAATCTGAGGTACCCCTTGGCATACCTTCAAGTACCTTCCTTTTTTGTCCTGGCGGAAACACCATACCCTCCTTTGAGAACTACTGGTTTAGCCTATAAAAAATCCTTTGTCTCATACATCATTACACTGTACAACTCCTCTTTTGGGGAGGGGGGCTAGGATGACAGGGAATGCAAAACAATCAATAACGTTTTATCTGTCTATCTATCTATCTATTACTAACCCGAGCACAATTCATGACGTCATGCTCATCTTGCAGACAGTTATTTCCATTTAGTTTTATTCTCTATTTGTAATTCTACATGCACCAATGTCACATGGAAATTTGCTTTCTTTGTTATTTATTTACATTATTATTTCTGGTTTACTTGCTGTCTGTTTACTTAAGTTCTCATATTTTGGTCTGTCTTCCTTCTGATTAGAATTTGTTTAACGCTTCTCTACGTTCTGTTTTGACAATGGCGCTGAGTGGCAAGCTGTACTTCTTCAGACTCTATGTTTCACAGCCTGCACAGATACCCTAGATGTTTTAGAATATAACTTTAACTTTTATTTTATTGTGTGTTTATTCCTAAAAAAATTAAAATGTCAATGTATGATCAATTTATCTTTATCAAATTTAAATTCAATATTATTAATTTATTTGTTGTTACAATGTGTCCTAATCTATGATGTTCGTGTGTGTGTGTTTGTCTCAACTTCCACACAGAAACTGGATGGATCAGATAAGCAACAAGGCCGTACCAAAAAAAGTATACTAGACATATAAATGAATGATGAATTAAACAATGTTTCAATGTCCCACAATCCGTATTTATTTATTGATATTTAAACGTGTAATTTTCCATATATCTATTATTTTACTGGACTTAGGAAGCACCTACTACTAGCACACTCTACAGACCGAGAATAACTGTTCAACCACACTTAGTAATGCCAAGCTAGATGCTAACTTAGCCTTACTATGCCTCAGTAAGCAAACTTTTGCTAACACAATGCTAACCTAGCTCAATGCTATGCTAACACAATGCTAACCTAGCTCAATGCTATCCTAGCTCAATGCTATCCTAACATTGTCACACCTCTTCAGCCCACGCCTCGTACAGCTGACACTCACACAGCCTCGCCACACGCACACACTCTTATCTCAAAATGTCTTCCAGCTTAGACTCCCTTTTTTTTTTTTTTCTTTATATGCGTCACACAGTCACTCACACAGAGAATTTACCAGCACAGTTAAAAGTAAATGCAATAGACAACTATTTTTCTCATCCAGAAGCACAGCTGTATCATATCAGAACCTTAATAATAAGAACAACATTTATCATTCACTCTTAGATGGACAAATAGTCAAGTTTAAGGAGGGTATTCTGGACTTCCCTGCTTAGGCTGCTGCCCCCGTGATCCAACCTCCGAGAGCGGAATAAAATAATTAAATGGATAGATCATACACTCATATGTTTTCTGTACATAAACTTTGTCTACTTTCTCACACGCACACACATTTTAGACAATTTCCAAACTTTTACAGATAGCGGGGCTGTGAGAAAAAGCGTGAAGGGAGGTTACGAGAGGGGGGGGGGGGAAGGAAGGGGGGAATTAAACCAGATAAGAAACCAGGTGCTACACAAAAGTTATTAAATTATGCAGATATATATATATATAAATTTAAAAAACACACATTTTTATCCCACAACCCACGCCCCCCTGGTCCGGACCAATATAAACAACTAATGCACGCGTGCTTTTGTGGAATCGGCCGTCTCATAATACAAAAACCAGGTTCCATCATTGCTCATAAAACGGCGATTAACCCGTTTCATTGGAGCAGCACCTGCGTTATCAAACTGACCAACACGGATCACTGGCCTCTAAGGCGCCATAGGACCACCAGGAATCACCCAGCAACCTACAGACATCGTGTCTGGTCAGTCCCATACAGTTTCACCAAGTTTCACCAAAGCTCTACCATATGGAGCCCGAGACGCCACCTGTCTATTCTGCAGCCATTAAACAGATTCGTGACAACTTGGCTCAGTTGATCTCCTTTACCGGAGTCACTGAATGGTCACCTAATATGAGGCTTTTTTACACGCTGAGTCACAAGGACTAGGGACCGCTGCAGTTTCCACATAGACAGGTGTCTCGCACTTTCACAGACGTATCAATTTTATATGGGCCAAATGTTACACCAGTTAGCAACCCTTGCCTTAAATTTATCTTTGTCCAACTCTGGCTAATTCTGATGCACTTGCAGAAATAAGCATCCTCTGCCAGCAACGACAGAGGATGAAGAGGTTAAAAGACATTTTTCATCTCACATCGTCTGTGCTTCTACACTCCAAACCACCAAAATTCTAATAACAATCCCCTTATGTTAAAAACAAGAAATCACAAGTTTTCAACAAACACACAGACAAATGATCACATATAAAACAACTCAATCCAACCATAATTTACCCCATTCCAGGTTGTTTTTGGAGAACCTGACTAAACCTATCTTTTATCAAAAATAGATTCAGCAATTAGTCTTATCGATCCAGCTCTCTCCAGGCAGAAAATGTTTACACTTTAAGCAAAACGCTTACCTTGTTATGCGCGCGTGCAGCACACTGTCTGCCTGACTGAGAGAGCGAGAGCGGCTGTCGACCTGTAGCTTCTAAACCATCCTGTTCGTGACGCCAATTTGTGTAGTGGATTGTCCGAAGCTTAAGCAGGCAACAACAGTAGTTTAGTACAACAAATTTATTTACCCATTATCAGAAGTGCAGGTTGAATTGAATTGGCCGTGCAGACAAACCACAAGTTACTCCGGAGCAAACAAGACACACACAAGCCAAAATCACCCCCGAGTTCCGGTCTTCTGCCATTTTTTATATGTCTGTTGTGCGTCATCGTTCCTTATCGAGTGCGTCAAATGTCTTGTTTGCTTTTCCTATCTGTTCCATAACAACTCGAATCCTTTATTCTACTACAGAATTAAATTATGGAATGCATTAAGCAAAGCAATCAAACAATGTACTAATATGATCAATTATTTATGCTTACATGTGGAAATAATAATAATAATAGTAAATAAAATAATAATATTAAAAAAAGGTAAATAAAGCATAAAATAGTCTCTAATAAATTAATTAAATAAAAAACAGCATATAAAATATATACATCAGCAAATAACAAAAATATAGATCAAGAAAAAGGATCCTTAATATGTGCAGCAATTTTTCCCACTCACATCACCTCATTTTATATTTTTTTCTACAATTAAGTATGCCAAAAAACACATAGACATACCTTTTTTTTGTAATGGAAACAAAAACAACAGGGCGTCACACACAGCTAGTCCACAGTAAGCAGGATCTCGAGCTCCACTAAAGAACAAAGAAAGAAATAATACACACTCATATTAATAGCAAAGAACGGCTGTTTCCACTCCGTTAACGTTACGTTGTTGACTAACGCAGTAACGTTAGCGACCTGGGCCTAAACAACACTGACAATAAAGTAATACGCTTTCGTTTCAAGCAGTTGGAAATATGTGGAATATCGTAGCATGTAACCTACACACATTCACAGCCTCTAACAAAAGATAGCCTAAGTTAACTGTATTGAACTTTTTACTCACCGGCTTCACGCGGGAAACTTTCACATTCTGGAGTCGGGGTCCCCCGGAACACAAAACACAGATAAAAGACAATTTTACAATAGCACGGCGAAAAAATGACCGTCGTTGTGTGGGTTTTTTGACGAATAACACTCTTTTCCACTTTTTTTCGCTCGGGCCTCACCTACCGCGTGCAGCCATTTTGAATTTTCTGGATACGTGACGTCAGACGCACGTCCCCATGCAAAGCATTCTGGGAGGCGGCGCTGGAAATAAAAGCCTTTTTTTACAGAATATAAAGTTTTACTGCTAGTCCTAATATCAAACAACGTCATTACAATCATACATAAATGATGATGGAAACACAAAGGCCGATCTTTACTGCGAATGTAGCAATAAATCAATAAATCTATACTTACGTTCGTGTTCCAGCAAAGAAAGTCCAGAGATCTTGGCTCATGCGCGTACACGCTAGTAGGCGCGTCCACGTCTGCGGGTGCAGACATTGGTCGGCTCAGCGCGCGTAGGCGGAGCCTATAACTCTGGGCGGCGCGCGCCGGTTTAGTTTGTCGCGTCCGCGTATGCGAATCAGACACGAGTCCGCTCAGGATCAGCTGTCTGACCGTACAATTTTCAGAGGCGGAGCTGTATCCTCTAGGCGGAGCCAAAACGAATGTGACAGTAACGCGGGTTGGGCGACTTGAAGGTGGATCCGTATAGCAGTCTCCTGCTGTGTGGGAGACGTCTGGTGCAGTGATTAGTAGAGGAGTGAATGAAAAGCATGAAAGTCCTGCCTGGATGTGAAGCACGGGTAGGGCGGACCGTGCAACTAAAGAGATTGTTTCCAATCGAGTAAAGGGAGGCTGTTTACCCCCAGTTGCATTAGCTCATCAGTGCCGATAAGATCCAACTGTGTACCCAGATGAGGTGGTGCTTAGGGTCACTTCTGAATGACTTGTGGGTCGAAGCAAATAGCTATAGAGATTGACAGTGGTTTTGGGAGATCCAGGTCACCGCGCTGTCTCTCTTTCTGCATTGTTCTCAATAAATGGCCACGTAAATGAGTCCCTGTAGCGAGGAGGGCTTATCGTAGCCTGCCAGTTTATCTTTTATCTCGGGTTGGACCTGAACCTGCTGTCTTCCCATCCCCTCTCCTCTGCCAAGATCTAAAAAACATTATTAGAGAAGAACGTACTTCAGGGCAAAAGTTAAAAAAATGTATGGGAGTAAGTTGATCGAAGGTTGTTGGTAGTTGTTGATTAAACCAAAGAGTGTAATTGGTGTAATGATTGCCTGAAAATACAGTTCATAAAAGTATCTCTCTGGGTCAAAATATTTGGCTTTTTGTTGGCGTTGGAAAGATTGAAGGCAAAGCCATCGTGGAAAACTAGGTACTAGCGTAACCCACGCTGGGCGAAAGGCTAAGTGTCCCATTCAGAAGAGCACTTGAAAGAGCAGTCTTGACTCGGTGAAAGCGAACTGCCACTGTAGCTACAATGGCAAATATCTAACGACTAACATGAAACCAACTCCACAGCGGTTGCTCTCCAAGGTAAGTACTGTACATTATTATTACATTAATTCAGAAAACTACTTTAGTGTTTGAACAAAATTGTATGCTTATAGTTAAGGTTTAAGTTTATTTCAAGCATGCATACAATTACAACATGATACATCACAATTTCCAGAGTAGGAAGGAGCAGAGCTTATCTAACCCTACCCCTTTTCCATCACACAGCTATTGCTAACATTTTTGTTCACTTCCTGTTCTCAATTTATTCACCATATACATCATAAATAATAACATTACAAAAATAAATAATGAATAGTGATGTACGTTGTGTTTCAGATAGTGGGATGACTAAGATTATCAATAAATTAAAAATGTTTATGATGGTTTTTCTTCTTTGTACTTTGTAAACACATTAAGTTTGAACAGTTTCTTACACTGGATCATTTTAGTACACAGTATGATTTATTTGCTTAATCCATTCCATAATTGAATTCCACCTACTGATATACCAAAGGTTTTAAGTGCATAAAAATGTTTAAAGTAAATTTCTTCTCTGAGGTTATATTTCTATTTTGTTGATAAGAATTGTTGTACGTTATTAGTTATTAGCATGATAGTTGTTTTGTGCATAATTTTAGCTGTTTGTAAATTCACTATCGTGGAATTTCAATATTTTAATTTCAATAATTAAAGGGCTTGAATGATCTCTATATCCAACATTATATATTATTTTTAACTGATCTTTTTTGCAACACGGTTAGTGACTGAAGTTAAAGTTAAAGTTAAAGTACCAATGATTGTCACACACACACTAGGTGTGGTGAAATTTGTCCTCTGCATTTGACCCATCCCCTCTGAAGCATACTTTTGTAATTATTTCCCCAAATTTCTGCTCATTAACTCAGATATGGTAACACTAATGAGTAGTTAAGAATATGAAGTGATTTTTGGTCTAATACATGTTTAGCTTTATTCATTATTGATGTTGTGCCACCCTCGATATGTAGAAATATCTTGGCTTTACCCTAACACCTTTTCTTGATCAAACACTCTGAGAAACGTCTTCTTGTCCACAGGTTTATTGACCCTAAAAAGGGTAAAACTGAAAACATACAAGCAGAAGGATGCTTACATTACAGACATGCATACACAGCCAATTACACACACACAAGCCCACTACAATAAAACATGCATTATGCTGTGTATTGAACTTAAATGGATAAATAAACGCCACAAAATATGTAATCTAAGTGCTCTACAGCAAACTAGCTTACTATGCTAACATTCACTTCACTGTATGAATTCCGAAAATTAGCATGACTGACTTTTGGCCATAAAACGTCCCAAATTACATCACAACCAACAAATAATACAACTCAATCAAATATTAGCAAACTACTCAACAATACATACCGATGATACTTTGTTTGGCATGAGATTTGAGCAGATGAAAATGTTTGTGATCGTCACTGAACTAGCTTAAAGTCTACTTGAAAGGAACTCCTTGTTGTGCCCTGCTATCATGGACATTACTGTAAACTAGGCAATGCTGCCTCCTGCTGTCTAAAGGAGGAAGTGCACCTCACTGTTGAATTCCAAAGTGAACCTAAACACTGGTTTTACATATATTATTAATAAATTCAACAAACAAGACAGAACACTCCCCGCCTGGCGGATTAAACCGCCACTACCAAACTGTCCCAAAGGATACTATGGTTTCTCTGGTGCCATAGGCAGGATTGTCTCTGTGACTGGCCGCAGGAACACTTTGGTCCCATCCTTTCTGGAGACTTTTATCTCCACTTTGCGAACTCTGCCATCTTTGCTTGGGAAGACTTGTGTAATTAGTCGTAAAGGCCAATGGTTTATCTTCAGTTGGTCATCTTTGAGGAGCACTACACTTCCAGGCAGGAGGTTAGGGTGGGGTGAATGCCACTTCCTTTGTGGCTGAAGTGTGGATAGGTATTGCTTCTTCCATTTGTCCCAAAAGGTTTGAGCCAAATGCTGGATTTGACGCCACTGTTGCTTGTGGAGATCTTTTACCCAGTTGCCTACGGGAGCAGTTGAGGGACTGACCTTTTGTGTGAGGAGTGTTGCTGGTGAGAGTATTTGGGGGTCATCTGGGTCGGCTGACACTGGTACAAGAGGTCTGGCATAGATGATATAACCAAGAACGACCTTGCTGTCGCTGTAGAAAGTGATGTCAACCTCCATGTCCATCTCTGAGGTGATGAGCTCGGCAAGCTCCACCGCTAATACTGCAGAACAAAGCTCAAGTCTAGGGACAGTCTGTTCTGACAAGGGTGTAAGCTTGGCCATTCCAATGAGAAAGCCCATGTGGTTGGTTCCATTTTTCTCTGTTAGTTTTAAGTGTGCAACTGCTGCAATTGCCTTTGTGGAAGCATCACAAAAGTTGACTATCTCTCTTTTTGACACGGCTGTAGGAGAGGCCTGTGTGTAAACTCTTGGGATCTGGAGATTGCTGAGATCTTTCAATGAGCATCGCCACGTTGACCATGTCTCTTCCATTTCTTGAGGAAGAGGTGCATTCCAATCTTTGTTGTTCTGCATGAGCTCACGCAGGATCAGCTTGCCCTGTATGGTGACAGGGGCAAGATATCCTAGGGGATCATAGATGCTGTTGACAGTTGACAAGACACCTCTGCGGGTGAAAGGCTTTTGCTCATCAGCTACTTGAAAGGTAAATGTGTCTGACATTAGATCCCAGTTAAGTCCCAGACTACGTTGCATGGGCAAGATATCTGAAGTGAAGTCCAGGTCCTTTAAGTTGATGGCATGGTCCTGAGATGGGAATGCGTTCATAACTTCTCCTTTATTTGAGGCGATTTTGTGAAGCCTCAAGTTTGAGTCTGACAGAACCTCTTGCGTCCTCTTGAGCAGCTTCACTGCAGCTTCGACGGAGGGAAGTGACGTTAGCCCGTCATCTACATAAAAGTCACGGTTGACAAACTGCTTTACAATGGGCTCTGCATTTTTCACTGACTGTCTTAAACAGTAGATGGCCACTGCGGGAGAGGGACAATTTCCAAAGACATGGACCTTCATTCTGTATTCCATGATGTTTTCAGATGAGTTGTTGTTTCTGAACCATAAAAACCTGAGATAATTGTGGTCCTCTTCTCTGACTAAGAAACAGTGGTACATCTGCTGAATGTCTGCTGTTATGGCTACAGCTTCTTTGCGAAACCTGAGGAGTACCCCTATAAGGGTGTTGTTGAGGTCGGGTCCAGTTAACAGTACGTCGTTTAGTGACACACCATTGTATTGGGCGCTGGAGTCAAACACCACACGGATGTTCCCAGGTTTCTTTGGATGGTAAACACCAAAGGCTGGTAAATACCATCTTTCTTCATTAGATGTGAGTGGAGGAGCTATTTCAGCATGTTCATTTTGTAAGATCTTTTCCATGAAGCTAAAAAAGTGCTCTTTCATCACTGGTTTTCTTTCGAAGTTGCGTCTCAGAGAGGAAAAACGCTTCAAGGCTTGAACTTTGTTGTCAGGAAGCTTGGGCCTTGGAGTCTTAAATGGCAGCGGAGCTACCCAGCTGTTTGTTATGTCCTTTTTCAAATCCCTCTCCATGATTTGCAGGAAGGCGATGTCATCAATGGATGGACCGACTTTGTTGTCATCTTTGGTCTGCTGAAACACTGTAGCGCCCACGTCATCTTGCTTACATTTCTTTGTGAGGGTTACCTTTGAGTATTCAGGGCTTTGAAACTGGCCATGTCTCTCCTTGACTTGAAATACGTTAGGACAAGGTGTAAAGACTGTGGGACGCCTTTGTTCAATTGTAATGGTGTTGAAGTTATTCACTGTGGTCGGCTTGTGAACACCTCCCAAGCATACATTTCCAACGATCACCCATCCCAGGTCAAGTTTTTGAGCATAGGGACCATCGTGTGGCCCATCAACCCGCTTGCGCACTTTGTGGACAGAGATGATGTCTCTCCCAAGGAGAAGCATGATGGACGTGATAGGATCCAGCTCTGGGATGAGGTTAGCAACTGATTTGAGGTGAGTATGGTTGGCTGCAGCATTAGGTGTTGGGATTTCTGATCTGTTGTTAGGTAGATCATCACATTCCAGGAGGCTTAGTAAAGAGAGGCACACTTTTCCATCCATGGATTCAATGTTGTAGCCTGAAGCTCTTCTCCCAGTGGTTTCCGTCACTCCAGAGCAGGTTCGGAGTGTATATGGAGATGAAGGACTTTGAATGTTGAAGATCTCAAAGAACTCTGAATGAGCAAGGGACTTGTTACTCTGCTCGTCAATGATTGCATAAACTTTCAGGGATTTCTCAGGACGGCCGCTAGGATATATTTTAACAAGGCAGATCTTTGAGCAGGATTTGTAGCTTTGATCGCCACCACATACATCTGTATATCGAGCACTGACCTCAGTTGAAGGTCCTGAGTCTTGCTCCCCGCCAAGCTGTGTCAGGGGGGTTGGGACCTGGATCCATGGTGCAGGTCCAGGATGAAGTGCAGAAATGTGCTTTGCGCTCTCACACTCAGTGCACTTAGTAATACATTTACAGTTTTTTGCTGTATGTTGAGTGGATGTGCAACACTTAAAACATATGCCATTCTCTTTCAGGAATTCCTTGCGTTGTTCCAACGGCATTGCACGGAAGGCCCGACATTTATGGAGCATGTGAGGTTTTTTATGAATAGGGCATTGTTTCTCAGGATCATCAGCTTCAAAGTGTTGCTTGTCATTAATAGGAGGGGCAGTAGACTGGAAATCGATCTTATGAACTGAGACTTCTCTATTTTGGATCTGCTTCCATTGGACTCTGTCTGCTTTTGAGGTGTCAATTTGACCTGCAAACTTGAAGCCTGGGTCATTCCTAATTATAGCTTGTTTTCCAATGAAGTCAACAAAAACATAGAAGGGGAGACATTTTACATTGTGTTGTAATTTGTAGTTTGTGCCAACGTTGAGCCACTTTTCTTGGAGGTTGAATGGTAACTTTTGAACTAATGGGTTTATCCCACGTGCTGTGTCCAAATATGCAAGGCCAGGCAGGTCTCCATCTTCCTTGGCTGCCTCCAATTCTATGAGAAAATCACTCAACTCATGGAGCTTTGAATAGTCTCTGTTGATGATTTTAGGGAAGCTGTGGATCCGTTTAAAGAGTGAATCATCCACTATTTCGGGTGCGCCGTAACAGGTTTCCAGTCTGTCCCATATCCTTTTTAGGCCTTTGTCTGGGGAGTTGACATGGACAGCCCTGATGCGTTTTGCGTGCTCAGCTGACTCCTTCCCTAGCCACGTGACCAACAAATCCATTTCTTCACTGGACGTTATGTTGAGGCCTCTGACTGTGTTCACAAAGGACTGTTTCCATGCCCTGTAACTGCATCGTTGTGACTAGCTCACGGTGAGCTAGATATCTTGCGAAGTCTGCCACATTCCCTTGATCGTAGACAGGCTGACAAGGTGTATGGCTGGACTTTGGATGCAAAGGAGAACTGTAGCTTGACCTGTAATCTTGGTGATTGTCTCGTATGTTGTTTGAAGATGGACTGATGACTGATGTGACTTCTGGCTGTGAAGGTGTCGTCATTTGTTGTAGGGTAGAAACAAACCCAACTCTGTGTTTATTGTGCTCTGTCTGGAGATGTGAGTGTTGAATGGAGTTCACATCTGGTGGTTTATAATGTTGTGTTTCATTCCATGACGATGGCTGTTGGTGTGGTGATTCAACTTTTATTTGACTTGGCTCTTGGGCCTGAGTGGCTGTGTATTCTTTTGTGCGCTCTAATGTGTCAACTGAATGTTCAAACAACTGCTTGATGTGAAGATAGGAGCTGCTTAGATCACTTCCTTCCACAGCGGCTTCCAAGACCTCCGCTTTGGCGAGTGCAGCTGCTGCGTCCTGCTCCAGTAAGAGCATGTCCATCTTAGCTTCTAGTTGTGCTTTTTCCACGTCCAGTTGTGCTTTTTCCACTTTGAGTGTCATTTCTTTTTGTGAAAAAGACAGACGTACTTTGGCTGCCTCTGCTTTTGCGCGTGCTTTGGTAGCTGCAGCCTCGGTGGAGGAAGCTTTTGACCTCGTTGAAGCACGTGAAGTGGTAGATTTTGTCCGTAATGAGCTTTCCGTGCAATCCATTGTTTGTTCTTGTGTATGCTGTCTTATTTTCTGCGTTAAAGACATCGTTTTACTGTGCCACCCTCGATATGTAGAAATATCTTGGCTTTACCCTAACACCTTTTCTTGATCAAACACTCTGAAAAACGTCTTCTTGTCCACAGGTTTATTGACCCTAAAAAGGGTAAAACTGAAAACATACAAGCAGAAGGATGCTTACATTACAGACATGCATACACAGCCAATTACACACACACAAGCCCACTACAATAAAACATGCATTATGCTGTGTATTGAACTTAAATGGATAAATAAACGCCACAAAATATGTAATTTAAGTGCTCTACAGCAAACTAGCTTACTATGCTAACATCCACTTCACTGTATGAATTCAGAAAATTAGCATGACTGACTTTTGGCCATAAAACGTCACAAATTACATCACAACCAACAAATAATACAACTCAATCAAATATTAGCATACTACTCAACAATACATACCGATGATACTTTGTTTGGCATGAGATTTGAGCAGATGAAAACGTTTGCGATCGTCACTGAACTAGCTTAAAGTCTACTTGAAAGGAACTCCTTGTTGTGCCCTGCTATCATGGACATTACTGTAAACTAGGCAATGCTGCCTCCTGCTGTCTAAAGGAGGAAGTGCACCTCACTGTTGAATTCCAAAGTGAATCTAAACACTGGTTTTACATATACCGGTATTATTAATAAATTCAACAAACAAGACAGAACAGATGTATTTCTTGCCACCTTATGTTGTATATTTTTTACATGACATTTCCAGTTCATTTTGTCATCAATCATTACACCTCAAAATGTTATTTTATTTCAAGTTAAAGTTAAAGTACCAATGATTGTCACACACACACTAGGTGTGGTGAAATGTGTCCTCTGCATTTGACCCATCCCCACTACTCTTTCAACATCTATTTGTATTTGTTTTTGACTTTCTCTTCTACTGCTACCAAATATCATTATTTTAGTGTTACTGAGGTTTAAGGATAGTCTGTTTTTGTCAAACCATCTTTTTAATTTGTTCATTTCTTCTGTTATTTGTATTAGCTGTATTCTCTCCTGAACAAAATGCTGTTGTATAGTCTGTGAATAATACTAATTTCAAGTTTTGTGTAACTTCACTAATGCTATTTATTCAAAGACTGAACAATTTTTGTCCCAGTATTGATCCCTGTGGTGCACCACAGGATATATTTAGCGTTGTAGACTTACTTTTGCTTTGTGTATTGCTTCCTGTTAAGTAGATTCTTATCCAGTTTAAGATCAACCCTCTGATGCCATACGTTTCTAATTTTTTTATTACAATATTGTGATTAATTGTGTCAAATGCTTTAGTTAAATCCATAAATACTGCCGCTGCACACTGTTCACCGCCTTTGCATTAGTAAATTCCTCTGTTTTTTTTATTAAAGCCATCGAAGTTGCAATATTAGCTCTGTATCCATATTGGTTTTCAGCAAGTATTCTTTATTTGTTTATGAAACTCTCCAATCTGTTATTGAACAGTTTTTCAATTATTTTAGAAAATTGTGGAAGTAAAGAAACTGGTCTATAATTTGTACATTTGTGTTTGTCTCCAGTGTTATGAATAGTTACAACTTTAGCTATTTTCATTTTTGTTTGGGAATTTTCCTGTTTGAAATGACAGGTTACTAATATACATTAGTATACATACATTAAGTTGGATTTTTTTCGAAGGTTATACTTCTCTTTTTGTTGAGAAGAATCATACATTCTTAGGTAGCAGGTTATAGTTGGCTTTGTACATAATGTTAGCTGTGTTGTGTTTTATTGTTCTCCGGCCTTCCCTTTTATTTTATGCCTGCATTTTCCCTGTTCTGCTTTTTTTTCTCAGTTCACTCCTTGAGGCACACCTGCAGCTAATCACTTCTTGGACTATTTAAGCTTGGCACAGACAGCTGTGCCTTGCTGGTTATTGTTTTCCTGTTCCTTCCACGTTGCAAGCGTTTGCTTGACCTCCAAGTCTGGGTACGTTTTTTCGCCCTTGTTGTTATACACCTAACCTCTGTGGATTTTTCTACCCTCCCTGAGTTGGAGAGGATATCTGGTGTGGACTTTTCCTTTGCTCAGTGTGCCCGGACCTTTCCCCTTTCCCGCTTATTGGCTATGTTATATGGTGTGCGTTTCTGCCCCATCACCTTTTGTTAACCTTTTTAGACTTAATTAAAGACTCTCCTTTTTTGATTCCATCTTGCCTCCTGTCTCTGCATTCTGGGGTCAACACCTTGACCAAGTCCTAACAAGCTGTTTGCAAATGCACCAAATCATTGAATTTTAATATGTTTAATTTAATAAAGGATTTATGTTTTCTATATCCAACAATATGTATTAACCTAACTGATTTGTTTTGTAACACTGTTAATGAATGAAGTGTAATTTTGTACCTATTTCTGCACGATAACTCAGATATGGTAACACTAGCAAGCAGGAGTGAACATGAAGAGAATTTTGGTCTAGAACATGTTTTGCAGTAATTAATTATAGAAGTATTTTTTGCCACCTTATGTTGTATATTTTTTTAGATTTCCTTTTAATTTCATCATCGTGATTGTATTACATCCGGACATGCTTTCCTCTTCATTCACCTTAGATAAATGGAGCCTTGGCCAGGAGGACTTGATATCATCAGACGGTATCCATAGGTCATTGGGTGTTTCGACCCTGAATCGCAACACCCTACCGCTGGTGGGCCGGCAGTAATAATAATAATAATAATAATGGATTGGATTTTATATTGCGCTTTTCTATTATTAGATTCTCAAAGCGCTCACAGAGAAGTGGGAGCCAATCATTCATCCACACCTGGTGGTGGTAAGCTACATTTGTAGCCACAGCTGCCCTGGGGTAAACTGACGGAAGCAAGGCTGCCAGTTTGCGCCTACGGCCCCTCCGACCACCACCTATCACTCATTCATCATTCATTCACCAGTGTGAGCGGTACCGGGGGCAAGGGTGAAGTGTCCTGCCCAAGGACACAACGGCAGCGATTTGGATGTCAAGAGGCGGGGAGCGAACCTGCAACCCTCAGGTTTCTGGCACGGCCGCTCTACCCACTATGCCATACCGCCCAGTGGTGGCCAAGTCACTGCCTATCTCCTCCTCCTGGCTTCCAGCTCATCTTGTCTCTCCTGCTCCATAACCAGCAAGAGGCTCTCTCTGCTGCCTCCCCCATCCTGTGAGCTGCTGTCTTTCTCTCCTTTCCTGTTATTCCCTAGGCTGTGAGCATTCTCCATACCGACTGGGCAGGGAATCCTCTGCAGACGACCTCGACCGGGACCAGCCATGCCTGCCATCCTTTTCCCCTGCAGTCATTCAAAAGGTCCTGGTATTTGGCACTTTTCCTTTCAAAGGCTTGGTCGCACCCTTCTTCCCATGGGACTTCAGACCACAGCACCACATCCAGCCTCAGGGTTGTCTGGACAACCTGGGGGAACTTCAGCCTTCCTCCCAGGTCTACATTCATGTCCCAAGAACGGGCCATTTGCAATAGGCTCTTCCTTGATGTTGCTGTGGTTGGTGGCTTTTCTCCCTCCCTCACAAACTGGATTGATCTGGTTCTCCCTTGCCGTTTCTTGCATCTCTGCTGCTCCAGGGTGTTAGCCAGTGTCATGAGCACCTTGTCATGACGCCATCTGTATCTCCCTTGGGTGAGTGCTGTTTTACACCCTGACAGGATGTGCACCATGGTACCCTTCTGCCCGCAAAGCTTGCATAGTGGATCCTCTCTCATGCCCCACCTGTGCAAGTTTGTTGGAGTCGGGAGTGTGTCATACACGGATCTCAGCAAGAAAGAGATGCGGAATGGTTCCAGCTTCCATAGATCCGCCCACATGATCTTTCTCGCAGGGAGGTCCCATTTGGTCCAGGCTCCCTGTGACGCTAATTCCACTGCTCTTGATTTCCGACCTTCCTTTTCCAGGTTTCGTACTTCCTCCTGGATCATAGCTCTTCTTTCTCTGGGTTCTGCCTTACTCCACTGTTGGACATGGGAAGTTCCAAGAACTTGTCTTCTTGTGCATGGCGTTCCTATGATGTCACGTAGCCTCAACATGCTCTCAGCTTGTGCAACAGATGTGTCAGCTGCCCACTTGCGTCCTGATCTCGTAGTGACGCCTGCGTGTCTGACTTGTTCATCCTGGGACTCTCTGTATGTCATTAGACTCTGCACTTTGCTACCTTGAATTCCTCCACCACGGATGACAAGGGAAGCTGGAGCTGTCCTGATCTTATGAGGCCTACTGATGTGAAGCTTTGAGGGATTCCCAGCCATTTTCTGAGGTACTTATTGATCTTTCTCTCCACTCCTTCTACACATGTCATAGCGATGTCATACACCGTCAACAGCCACATGAGTCTTGGTAACAGTCCATGTTGGTAGAACCATATTTTAAATTTACCAGGGAATCCTGATTTTTCACTCCTCCTCAGTCACTCCTCTGTCTGCTTCTCTGTACTGGTGATGTTGTTCCTGTCAGTAAGTGAGCTGTCAAACCACTTTCCAAGGCACTTTATAGGGTTCTCCTCAATCGATGGACTCACTTCTCCTTGCACTTGCAGCTTGAACCTGTTCATCAGTTTACCTTTACGGATCACCATGCTCCTTGATTGTTTGGGCTTAAACTTCATTCTGGACCATGTTGCCATGTGGTCCAGAACTGTTAGCACCCATCTCGCCTCCACATGGGTTGTGGTCGTCACGGTGAGACCGTCCATGTAACCTCTTATTGGGGGTTGTCGAATGCCTGATTCCATTGCTGGTCCTCTGGCTTATTTCCCGGCAGCTGTTATGAGGAGGTTCATACCCATGATGAAGAGGATGGGGGAGATTGTGCATCCTGTTACGATTCCCTTTTCCAGGTTTTGCCACTGAGTTGTGAAATTGGCTGTTTTGAACCGTATCTGGATGCCTCCAAAGTAGCTGGTTATTAGGGCTGTGAATCTTTGGGTGTCCCACGATTCAATTCAATATCAATTCTTGGGGTCACGATTCGATTCAAAATCGATTTTTTTCGATTCAACACGATTCTCGATTCAAAAACGATATTTTCCCGATTCAAAACGATTCTCTATTCATTCAATACATAGGATTTCAGCAGGATCTACCCCAGTCTGCTGACATGAAAGCAAAGTAGTAGATTTTTGTAAAAAGCTTTTATAATTGTAAAGGACAATGTTTTATCAACTGATTGCAATTGTGTACATTTGTTTTAACTATTAAATGAACCAAAAAATATGACTTATTTTTGTGAAAATATTGGACACAGTGTGTTGTCAAGCTTATGAGATGTGATGCAAGTGCAAGCCACTGTGACACTATTGTTAATTGTTTTTATTTTTTATAAATGTCTAATGATAATGTCAATGAGGGATTTTTATCACTGCTATGTTGAAATTGTAACTAATATTGATACTGTTGTTGATAATATTCATTTTTGTTTCACTACTTTTGGTTTGTTCTGTGTCGTGTTTGTGTCTCCTCTCAACTTACAACTTACTGCGGTTCTGAGTGTTGCTGGGTCGGGTTTGGTTTTGGATTTGGATTGCATTGTTGTGGTATTGCTGTGTATTGTTTTGTTGGATTGATTAATTTAAAAATAAATAAAACATTTTAAAAAATGAAAAAAAAATAATTAAAAAAATAAACGATTTTTTTAAAAATGAGAATCGATTCTGAATCGCACAATGTGAGAATCGCGATTCGAATTCGAATCGATTTTTTCCCACACCCCTACTGGTTATCATTCCCTTGATGTGCAGAGGTATGTGGTAATGGTCTAGTGCAGTGTGAATGGGGGCGTCAGGGATTGCTCCGTAGGCGTTAGCCAGATCGAGCCAGACAACAGTCAGGTTGCCTTTGCTTGCTTTGGCCTCCCGGATCATCTGACTGAGAACTCCGGTGTGTTCCAGGCATCCAGAGAAGCCTGTAATTCCACCTTTCTGGATAGAGGTGTCAACATATATGTTCTCCGTCATGTATAAGGTCATTCTTTTTGCCAGTACAGAAAAGAAGATTTTGCCTTCTGCCTTCTTCTTTAGAAGTGATATTGTACGGAATTGATCTATGGTTGAGGAGTTCTCTTCCTTTAGCACAAAACAGCCTTCTGCCTTCTTCCAGCATGATGGAATGGTGCCCTTTTTCCAGATCCTCCGGAACAGCATCTACAGCCTCCGAAGGAGCATTGGGCATTTCTTATACACCTTATAGGGTATACCACTGGGGCCGGGGGCAGATCCTGTTCTGGCCTTTTTCACCATCTCTTGGATTTCCATCCAGCATGGTTCACTGATGTTGAGCTCCTTTCTTGGGTTTTCCAAGCTGTCGATGTTATGGTTGGCACCCAGCGCCTGGTTTTTGCAGGTGTCATTGTGGCATTTCCCTTGAGAACGCCTCCACATCTTCCCTGGAGCTGGTCAGCATTCCGGATTTTGCTTCACCCAGTAGTTTCCTGGTGAATCTGAAATGGTCTTTGGTGAACAGTGCTCTTCTGTTCTCCCTCTCTTTCCTCCTCTTCCGAATGCTTTCTGCTCTACGGAGTCTGCAAAGACGTTCCCGGAGTTGCCTTGTCAGATCCTTGATGCCTTCCTTTTCCTCGACAGTGGCTCTTTTTAACTGTTTGTGTAGAGTTTTTTAGAGATGGATTTCTCTTTCTCTTCTGCTTGGCTGATGCGCCATTTTGGTGTTAACCTTCTTGTCCTCCATCCCAAAACGCTCCTTTGCCAGATTGTATGTTATTGTTGTGAGTGTTTTGACTTTCTGTTCAGCTGTTCCTGCTAGTGTGGCTTCTAGCACTTTGTAAAGGTCTTCAGTATCTCCATTCTTTGGATTGGGTTTGGCTGTCTGAAGAGGTATGGGGTGGAACCCCGCCTGAGGTCTTGAGGTGGCACAGGTACTGAGAGATCTCCAGTGCTGTGGGGCACTTCTTGCCTGGAGTTCTCCTGCGTCTCACCAGGTGCTACTGCTGTGCACTGCACCTGTGTCCCCCCTTTTCCAAATGTGGTCCTGGCTTGGTGTATTTTAAGCTTTTGTGTTTTGGCAAGTCTTTCCGCAATGACACTTTACCTCCAATACCTCTCCAGTTATTGTTGTTTGGGTGAGCCATCTCTTTGTCCGTGATCCATTCCTGGCCATTACCGTTGTGTCCGTCCCGTTGAGTCTCTCATCCTCCCCCCCTCTCGGGAGACTCTGGGGGTATTGCTCATTGTTAATTTCTGTAGCTTGGGTTGGTGCCCTCTTGCGAGTGCTGTTCATGAGGTTGCTGGCCTCATCCAATCACGCCATTCTTTCCTGGAGGTCATCTGTCTTTCCAGAGTCACCGAACTTCCTCGGTTGCCATCCAGGCTTTCCTGGAAGTCACTGGTTTAGGACTATTATGTACTGTCCTAATTTTACTTTTCCAGCTCATTTTTGAAAGCAATCATACTTTTCTCTGTGCATAGTCTTCGTAAGTTCTTCTTGTCATCCATGTTCCTCTTCTTGTACAAACCCCGTTTCCATATGAGTTGGGAAATTGTGTTAGATGTAGATATAAACGGAATACAATGATTTGCAAATCATTTTCAATCCATATTCAGTTGAATATGCTACAAAGACAACATATTTGATGTTCAAACTGATAAAACATTTTTTTTGTGCAAATAATCATTAACTTTAGAATTTGCTGCCAGCACACTTGACAAAGAAGTTGTACACAGCTACTCCTCATATTTTGTTGCTTCTTTTGATTTATTATATTTATTATATTTATTATTTATTTAGTTTATTTCTTTCCAGATCAAAATCAATTCCTTCCTTTTTTAAATCCATGTTTCTGTGACAGCGATCACTTTCAAGTGTTCATTATATTGTTCTAAAAAAAAGTGCTTCATGTTGTTGTAATTTGTGTACTTCTTCAAGTACACAAACGTGCACAAGTGTATAAGCTTCTGCTCTTGAAATGAATAATTGACAATTTGTTGTCAAATATAATGTTGCTATTATATTGTTCATCTGTATAATAAAAACATATATGTAGCTTTCTCCAAATCCGGGATTTTATTGTCTTTGTTGCAGAAGTTTTTCAGTTTCATATTGTCTCGTTCAACAATCTTTGTTGTTTCAATAAATTATTTAAGTGTAGGTGGATGTGCTCCTGAATCCTGGTCTTCTTGTTTAGTGGTCCCTTAGAACATAGTAGTTTTGGTGTTGAAGGTAAGTGTTTGTTTTCCATTAGACTCCATTATCATCGTCGTCGTGGAAGCAGTGTAAACTTAAACATTTGTCCATGTCCTTGATATTTTGTCAACAAGTACTTTTCCTTCTGGACCGCCATTCAGCTTGATGTAGATTTTACAGATTGCACTCCAAGTTCCCTGAATTTTCCCTGCTTCCTCAAGTGGCGTGCTTCCTTGGTGATTTCAGTATTACATTTGGTGAGGTGCTCATGCATGTTTGCTTGCTTACTTGCTTAAGGTTGTCCATGACGACAATCCATCTCTATGTTTTGTGAGTCATCATGTGGCTGAACAGTCCAATCCGTGATCCACATGATCTGCCGCAAACAGAGCAGGTGAAGGCACTGACCGGGGGTGCCGGTGTGGCAATGGCTTCATGCCTTCTTTAACGCTTCCTGGCTCGTTGATCACCTCGGTCCTCCTCAAGCTTATGAACTCCTTGTTGGAGGAGCTGCCGCCAGATGGAACGTTGGGCTGCAGTGTTCTCCAGCTGGGTCGGGTTCAGGCCGCATTTTTTCATGACAGTCTTCATTTGATCTTTATAACGCTTTTTTGGTCCTCCTGCCAAGCGGTGACCAAGATGATGCTGATCATTAAGCATCTTGCGTGGTAAGCGTTCTTCTGGCATCCTGATAACGTGGCCTAGCCAGCGAAGTTGGTGCTGGGTGACTGTAGCCTCCACACTGGTGCAGTTGGTCTTGCAGAGTATTTCAGTGTGGGGGACTCTGTCCTTCCAGGATATCCCCAGGATGCATTGTAAGCACCTGATGTGGAAATCCAGCATCCTGAGGTGGCGGCTTTACAGGGTCCATGCTTCACAGCTGTAGAGGAGGGTCATCATGACGACAGCTCAATAGACCGCTACCTTGGTATGTAATTTAAGGTCTTTGTTCTGGAAGACCCTTCCCCTAAGTCTGCCAAAAGATGCTGACGCCTGCTTGATCCTGTTTTGAACCTCCCTGTCGATACTGCAATCGTCAGAGAGAAAGGTGCCAAGGTATTTGAAAGAGTCCACTGCTGAAGTGGTTTATTGTCGATGGTGAAGGTTGGTGGATGAGGTGGAGGAGTGGATGCCCACTGTCATATTACCCCGGTTTTTGCCACATTGACAGAGTGGCCCAGTCTGCCATAAGCACTTGCAGTGGCTGAGAGGGTAGCTTGCAGCGCTTCCGGTGTGTGGGCCACAACTGCACAGTCATCTGCGTATTGGAGTTCGATGACTTGCACTGGTGTGACTTTTGTGACTGCTTGGAGCCTACGGATGTCGAACCGGTTCCCGTCAAGTCGGAAGTCGACGGTAACCCCACTGCCCTTCTTGATCCTCTCATGGAGCAGCAGAGTCACACACAGGAGGAAGATATTAAACAAAACTGGAGCAAGGACGTATCCCTGGCGTACACCGGTGCACACCTAAAGGGTTCTGATTCCTGGCCGCCAATAGTCACACGTGACATCATCCCTTCATGGAATTGCCTTAGGATGTTGACAAACTTCTGTGGGCAGCCGAACTTCAGGAGGATATTCCAGAGAAGCTCCCTGTTGACAGTGTCAAAAGCCTTCGACAGATCAATGAAAGCAACGAAGAGGTCCTGGTGCTGCTCCCTAGACTTGTTGCCGTGTTGTGAACACCATGTCCAGTGCTACTGTTCTTCCTAAAACCACATTGTGACTCCAGCAACAGTGAAGTGAAGTGAAGTGAAGTGAAGTGAAGTGAAGTGAAGTGAAGTGAATTATATTGATATAGCGCTTTTCTCTAGTGACTCAAATCGCTTTTACATAGTGAAACCCAATATCTAAGTTACATTTAAAGCAGTGTTGGTGGCACTGGGAGCAGGTGGGTAAAGTGTCTTGCCCAAGGACACAACGGCAGAGACTAGGATGGCGAAAGCGGGGATCAAACCTGGAACCCTCAGGTTGCTGGCACGGCCACTCTACCAACCGAGCTATACCGCCCAGGTCTTCCGTGATGTTGTTCACCAGCCTGTGTAGCATGACTTTACCCAGGACTTTACCAGCAACAGCCAGAAGTGCAATGCCACGACTGTTGCCACAGAGGGACTTGTCCCCCTTGCCTTTGTAGATGGTGATAATATTGGTCTCTCTCCACTGCTGAGGGACAGTTTCATGCTTCCACACGTTGCTGATGACAAGGAAAAGGGCACGGATGGAAAGGTAGCCTCCTTGCTTGAAGATCTCTGCAGGGATGCTGTCAGGACCAGGGGTCTTGTTGTCTTTCAGAGACCTTATTGCACTCTTTAACCTCTCCAAAGGTTGGTGGAAGGTCAAGGTCATGGATGGTTGGGTAGTCAGGTAGTTCCTCCAGAACTGAGGGGTCTGTTGGGGCGGGCTGATTTAGCAGAGTTTCAAAATGTTCTGCCTATCTTTTGGTGATGAGCTTCTGGTCTTTTATGAGGGTTGTACCATCGTTAGACTTCAGCGGGGAGACAGCGCAGTTTCTTGGGCCGTAGATGGTTTTCACTGCATCGTAAACGTTGTGCATATAATTTCTGTTGGCATGAGATTGTATTTCAGCTGCCTTTGATATCCACCACTCATCAAACCAGTCCTGATGCTTTTTGCGCTTATAGCCAATGGATTGGGATGCTGCCTCATAGAGCCTGGAGCTGGTAGAGGTCCATTTGTCATCAATGGAGTCATTGCTCTCCAGAATATGCTCGATGTCTTCCAGGTTTTCGGCCAGAGAGAGACGGAGATTGTCCCGAGCCATAGGATCTGCCAGCTGGGTACAGTCAAGCCTCTTCTTCCCTGACTTTTGAAGACGGATAGCAGGGCGTACTTGCACCCGGAGCCTGGTTATGATGAGCCGGTGGTCGGTCCAACACTCAGCTCCTCTCATTGCACGAGTTAGTGATACGTCTTTTATGTCCGAGCGTCTCACAATGGCGTAATCAATCAGGTGCCAATGTTTGGAGCGTGGGTGCATCCAGGATATGTTGTGCTTATGTTTTAGTTGGAAGATGGTGTTTGTGATGGTCAAGTCATGCTCAGCACAGAGGCTTAGCAGCCGTAGGCCGTTAGCATTGGCTTGTCCAATGCCATGCCTGCCAATAACACCACTCCACACCTTGTTGTCCTTCCCCACTCTGGCATTGAAATCGCCCAACAGAAGATCTTGTCCTCCTTAGGTGTGCGACGGAGGGCCTCATCTAATGCCCGGTAGAAGCGGTCCTTAACGTCTTCCTTTGATGATAGCGTCGGTGCATAAGCACTAAGAAGGGTGGCATATCTTTTCTTAGCCAGAGGGATCCTGAGTGACATGTGCCTTTCACTTATGCCAACCGGTGTTTCTGGGAGTTTTGGTAAGAGGCTGTTTTTTATTGCAAGTCCCACACCGTGCTGATGCTCCCCTCCTGGAGGGTATCCTTTCCAGAAGAAAGTGTAACCTTGCCCTTCTTCCTTCAGGGATCCTTCATCCAGGAGTCTGGTTTCACTAAGTGCAGCAATATCAACATTGTAGCGGTTGAGTTCCGCTGCAATGAGTGCAGTTCTGCGCTGGGGTCTATCAGTGGTGATGCTAGTGTCCAGGAGTGTCCTTATGTTCCATAATGCCAGTTTAAGAGGGATTATATTCTTTGCTATATTTCGACCGCGGAGTGGAATTCCCAACAGGTGCGGTAGCCTGACCAGGATGGCTTTGAGTGGGCAATGTTTGGGCCACCTTTTCTAGGCCTTCCCCAGTTGGGGTGAGCAGTGCAATCCTAAATAGGGCTTCTCAGACGTACAGGGGTCTGCCGAAAGCAGATGCCACTCAATTTCAGCTACTAGCGACCATAGATAGCCCTGTACCGCTGGTGTGCAGGGTTCTGACTAGGAACTTCCAGTGCATTCATACCTCCTCCCATTATCAGACACCCCATCGCCACCAGACTTTGTATCATTTCCGGTAGCTGGTTTCACCGAGGCAGAGATAAATACCTGCGCAGAGGAGCTTGTTTAAAGTGCCACTTAGGGTGCGCATGTCCCAGCAGCACTTCTTCACTGTGAGAGGGTTGGATCCGGTGGCAAGGGGAACCCAGGACGACCGGCACTCTTTCACAGTTGCAGGAGGCTGCCGGAGCTCCAGTTTTTTGGAGGACCGCCTGTCGTGTGCCGCCAACCACGTTGCTTTTCTCTCAGGGTGTGCTCCCCTAGCCTTTGTCTACCTAGACTTACCCACAAGGCAGCGGGTCTTCGCCGTATCCCTGGCTAGGGGGCAGACAGGTACTAGGCTTTTGCCAAGGGCCACCTGGGGTAACAGTAGTTAAGGGGTTAACCTCCTAGTGCCCCAAAACCCCCCAAAAAGGAGCCTCCACTGCCGGATGCACTTTAACGTCATGCCCAACAGGGATGTCAAACATGCGGCCTGCGAGATAAGTTTGCTAAGTGTAAAATTAAACTGCATTTTTAAATTGAAGTAATTGCTGTTCTAAATGTGTCCACTGGATGTCGCAATAGCAATTATGTTAGGCAAGCAAATAGTTTATACAGGGGTGAGTAAGTATACCAGGCAAGAGGTACACAGTGAAGTGGGGCTGTGACTCCTCCCCCTCAACCCAACTTAAAACAAACAGAAGTAAAATGAACAATTTGTAACCCCACTTACAATGCTGTATGAGACACTGCACATCAGAGCCGGCCCAAGGCATAAGCGTACTAAGCGCTTGCTTAAGGCCCCGCGGCCACCAGGGGGCCCCCAAAAGCAATTAACAAAAAATTCTTATTTTTTATTTTTTGCATGTACGAGTCTGACTGATGATTTCTATATGATCAAAGATATATCATTGTACAAAAACACAATTTTAGGTCAACAGAGTGCTGCTGCTGATCTAGGCGTAGTGATTATTCCTGCCTCTCTTTAAATGTAAAACTGCCTCGATCTGCTGCACCTGTGATGTTTGCCGCCTGCCGTGCAATGCCAGTGCGCACTGGGCATCAAAAGCGCAGATAGAGGCAAAACAATGTCACAAAAAAGGACATATCCTTCAGGTGCAGAAAAAAGGAAGAAGAAGAAAGTGGAAGAGGAGAAAAAATGCTATGATAAAGGTATGTTTGCATGACTTGGTAATAAAAAGTTTATCAAAGAGATTTGTAGCTGTAATTAGCTTTAGCTAGGTGACGTTAGCTAGCTAGTGCGGTGCTAGCAATATGTTTTTAGCATCAAGTTACTAGTGAGATATGTTGTTTGCACAAATTGTTTGCAGCAGAGCACGGTAATTTATGTGAGTAAAATAAACATTATTTTTTACATCAACTCATAAGTTATGTGAAACTTCCCCAGGAGCATTGTTAACATACTTTGGAGGCACAGAATCAGCCCAGAGCCAGTCCACAACCTCAGGCTCAGCTGTGAGTGATGAATCAGGTGAGGAAAAGACTGTTACCATACAGTATACATTTAATTTCTTAGTATAAACATTACACCTGAAGGGAAATTAATATAGTCAAAGTATCTCATTAATATGTGTGCCTATATGTATTTCATCTTAGGTCCATCTCCATCCTCTACAGTGCTCTCTCACACACCTCCATCCTCTGTGCCCACTGTCCCCTCCATGTCTGAAACCACAGCTGATTTATCTAGTAAGTTAACTGCAAAACACCCTTTATAATTGCTCATTGTACTGCAGAACATTCTGAGATTAATAATTATGTCCAACAGTGCAATTTAATGACCTTATAGGTCCTTCTTTTTTAGTCATTGTCTTTCTTTGGTCACTTCCTCAGCAACTTCCACCACAATGTCCCCTTCACACCATGGACCATCATCAGCTCCGCCAGTTGACCCAGCTGAGTGGCCTTCTTTCCTCTCAAAATGAGATCTGTGAGTTGTACCCAAATCTTTGGGTAGCTCTGCGGACAGCCTGCACTCTTCCTCTGACTGTTGCATCTGCAGAGCGGAGCTTTTCCAAGCTCAAATTAATAAAAAACTACTTGAGATCTTCCATGGCTCAAGAAAGACTGAGTGGACTGGCAGTGATTAGTATTAATAACAAAGTCGGCCATCAGATTTCTTACAGTGATGTCATAAATGACTTTGCCTCCAGAAAAGCCAGGAAGCACAGGTTTTAAGGAGTGGGTGGAGTGGTGTGGGTGGTGAAGAACAGAGGAACAAAACTGTGATGTGATGGTCAAATGTGTGAATTAAGGACCTTGATTTAAGGTAGTTTATTTAGATTTTTTCCCCAAAAAATGTTTGCACATCGTTATGTACATTTACATAGTTTTAATATGTAGTAACTTTATATTTGTTTATAAACCGTTATGTTACCTTGTTTCTGGTAACTCTGTTCATTAATATTATTTAAGTATTTGCTTGATATTTAATTTAATTATGTTGTTTTTTGTACAATTTAATTTGTTCCTTTTTATATATATTTAAGTGATTTTATTGTTGCACTTTATTGTTTTTCTTGCACTACGAATTATTTTTGCACATTGCTGTTTCAGGTTTTTGTTACCAAAAATAATAAAGTGAATCAGAATCAGCTTTATTGTCCAGTTATGTTTAACACACATGGAATTTAACTTCAGTAGACTGCGCTATCTTTGTACAAAGTAAACATTAAATATGAACAATTAACTAAAAATATAAACTAGTAATTAAAGACTAATATGTACAAGACTGATGAGACAAGATGACACTTTTACTGTAAATACAAAGCTTTATCACTTGGACTGTTCAACCCCAGGCCACTCTTGTAGCTGAATGTTTTCTACATTTTAAGATTAGGAACCATATGTGGCACTCTGGACATCATTTGTTCATTCATTGGTATTATTTATGTTCTTAACTGGGCCACCCCCATATCTTTATAAATGACATGTCATTTGTAAAGACATGCCAGGCTGACAATAGGATAATGTAAACAACACTGCCAGAGCTGCAATGAGTTTATAGTAGGTGTGTGAATGATCAACAATCAATATTATTGGCAGAAATAGAGGGCCCCAAAATCAAATTTTGATTAGGGCCCCATGGAGGCTTGGGCCGGCACTGCTGCACATTGATATAGTTCTGTGAAAATGATTGTCTTCTGTACAAATTTAAAGAAAGTGAACAATCGATGGGCTAGCTGGAGAAGAAAGAGAACTTGCCAGTCTAGTTGAAAGGCTTGATACCACCTCCCGAGCCTACGGAATGGAAATCCATGCTGAAAAGACCAAAATGATGACCAACAACAAAAATGGCATCCGCTCAGACATCAAAGTCAATGGACAGGCACTGGACACGGTGTCAAGCTTCAAGTACCTCGGTGCAATCGTGTCCGATGAAGGATCCAAACGGGAAGTCCTTGCCAGGAGTGCTCAAACAACTGCTGCCCTGGCAAAACTCAAACCCATATGGAAAGACACAAACATCAGTCTGGCATCAAAGGTGAGATTACAGCGCTCACTTGTAATGTCGATCTTCCTTTACGCCTGTGAAACATGGACCCTTACAGCAGAGCTGCAGAAAAGAATTCAGAACATGGAGATGAGATGCTACAGAAGACTCATGGGTATCTCCTACACCCAACATGTCACAAACGAAGAAGTCCGGCAAAAGATCAGCCAAGCCATCGGCCCACATGATGACCTGCTCACCACGGTCATAAAGCGGAAACTGAGGTGGTACGGACACATCACCAGATCCTCAGGCCTTGCAAAAACAATCCTGCAAGGCACCGTACAAGGTGGCAGGAGACGAGGGAGACAAAAGAAAAGATGGGAAGATAACATCGGAGAATGGACTCACCTGAAACTCACCGAGGCAATGAGAGCTGCTGAGGACAGAGAGGGATGGAGAGAGCTGGTCAACAGATCGTCTGTGGTGCCCCAACGACCCTTTGGGGTTATGGGATAGGTTAGGTTAGGGTTAGGTTAGGTTAGGAACAATCGAAATGACAAATGAGGTAGTTGATACATAAAAGAGTTGTTTATTCATGTTTTTTTTTCCATCCTCTATGAGCTGTGACTTGTGTCAGACACCAAACACCAAAAACTATGGCAGCATTCAAGTCTGAGTTAAATGTGCTCAAGACTAGGGGGAGGTTTATACCTCCACATGAGGCATATGAAACCTTTCTTAACATTTTCATGAAACTGTATGATAAGCACTGTCCATTTCAAAAACATGACATTAAGGACAGCACTGTTAAGGACAAACCGTGGATCACAAGGGGAATATTGAAGTCCTGCAAAAAGAAAAATTATCTTTACAGAAGACATTTAAAGCACAGAACCAAAGAAACTGAACACGCATTTAAAATGTACAAAAATAAGTTAACACAAATAATAAATCACAGCAAAAGAAAATATTTCTGTAACCTATTAGAACAACATAAAAATAGCATTCAGGGTACGTGTAAAGTTTTAAATGGTATCATTAAAAAAAACATGACAAATAAGGAACATCCAAGCTATTTCATAGAAAATAATCAAACTATAAATGACCCTAAGGATATAACGGATGATTTTAACACCTTTTTTGTGAATGTTGGACCCAATTTAGCAAATTAAATTGTACAACCCGAAAACAGTGTCAAATTTAATGAACAAACCATTCAAAGCAACGTAGAATTGTTTTTCATTCCTCCTGTTCATGTAAGTGAAATCACAGAAATTGTAATTTCTCAGAAAAACAAGAAGTCAACAGACTGCTGTGACTTGGACATTTCTCTGATCAAATAAATTGTTGATTTTATAGCTGTTCCCTTCACTTATATATGTAATATTTATTTTATAAAAGGTGTCTTTCCAATGAAAATGAAAACGGCAAAAGTTATTCCCATCTTCAAAAGTGGAGATGAGCATCAGTTCACCAACTATAGGCCTATTTCTTTACTCTCACAATTTTCAAAAGTCCTTGAAAAATTATTTGTATCAAGATTAGACAGTTTTATTGATATGCATCACTTGCTAAGTGAACACCAATACGGTTTTCGATCAAACAGGTCTACTTCCATGGCAGTGATGGAATTAGTTGAGGAGGTAACCACTGCAGTTGATAAGAAGGAGTTTGCTCTTGGCGTTTTTATTGACCTGAGCAAGGCCTTTGACACCATTGATCACACATTACTTTTAAACAAAATGCAGAGGTATGGTGTCAGAGGTCTTGCTCATGATTGGTTGAAAAGTTATCTTGGTGGCAGAGAACAGTATGTGCATATGAACAATGTAGAATCAGATAAAAAGATTATAACACATGTAGTACCCCAAGGTTCTGTACTGGGACCATAATTGTTTTTATTGTATATTAAGGATATTTCTCTTTGCTGATGATACAAGCCAGTACTGTTCTCGGCAAGACCTTGGCCAACTCTTAGAGACTGTAGAGAGTGAACTCCACATACTAAAGCAATGGTTTGATGCCAATAAACTATCAATCAACCTAAATAAAACAAAATATATAATTTTTGGAAATAGGAAAAATAACATACAGTGTCACATAAGAATTGATGATATGGAGATAGAAAGGGTGTATTCAACAAAAATTTGGGGAATCTATATAGATGATAAATTAAATTGGAAACTGTACATAAATATACTGAAGACAAAGATGACAAAAATTATTGCTATGTTACATAAAATTAAAAACTCTGTAAATCAAACATGTTATATATTTATTTCGTACTCCCATATCTTAATTATTGTGTTGAAATCTGGGGTAACAATTACAAATCAAACATCAACTCTATGTTCTTACTTAAAAAGAAAGCTATTATAATTGTAAATTATGCAGATTATCATGACCATACCAATGCTCTGTTTATCAAATTAAAAACATTAAAACTGCACGATCTTGTTGACCTCAACACTGCTATTGTGATGTATAAAGCTCATAACCACATGCTGCCTGGGTGTCTACAGGAGAGGTTCAAACCTAGGGAGAGTCCCTATGACCTCAGAGGTTCAGCTGTCTTTCAGAAAGCAAACATAAGAACGAGCTTAAAAAGTAGATGTGTTTCTGTCAGGGGGGTTCATCTGTGGAACAGCTTGGATCATTCCTTAAAATGTTCCAGTTCCATTCACACATTTAAAAAACACTTTAAGACCAATGTCTTGGAAAAATATATCACTCTTTAATCAACACAGTAGTTAATACTATGATCAATGTTAATTACAAACTAAATGTTGGATATAAATAATAATGGAAGTATAATTGTTTGTATATAGGTACAAAGGTTTAACTAACACGTGTACAAGGATATTTCACATGTCTTTACTGTGTATATAATTGAACAGTGTTTATGTTGTGTACAAGGTGTAGTTATAATATGTTGTGCAAAGGAAATGTCATAATTTTTGGAAGCTCATCTTGTATTTGACATTGTTTATAGGGTTAGGCGCAATAAGTGTTCAACTTGAGCCTAAACCCTTTCGGTCTGCAACATTTTCAATTTATGAATATACAACTGTTTGTTTATGTAAAACTGTTTGTTTATTTTGTTGACCACTGACCGAAGAAATAATAAACTAAACTAAACTAAACTAAACTTCAAGTTTAATAGCTTTGTAGATACACTGAGATTGTCTAAATACATTGTGTTGTTCATGGTGTTTTTGAAACGGTACCAGTTTTTTCCTCAGAATTTTCAACTAACTTGAAGTGTTTTCTCAAGAGGATTATTTGTGATATGCACATTTTCAGAATGTGCTTAGGCCGAAGTAAAACAAAAACAAAAATCTGAAGTTGTCATAGTTGTATTTTTAAGTTATTGTGCCATGATTTTACCCGCCCGGCCCACGTGGGAATATAATTACTTCCATGAGGCCCCTGAGCTAAAACTGAGTTTGACACCCCTGATGTACACAATTGTAGCCTTCAGTTTATTTTCCTGTTTCAACAGTGCCATTTTAGATTTCCTGTTGACGAGTTTCTGTCACGTGGGGGTTTACGCTTGCTGCGCGGTTGTTCTCCCAATGCACACTGACGGCTCCGGACCAAGACGTGAAGGTAGGAATGATTTATTGATCATAAATCATCCAAAAACACAAGACAAGAAAAACGGATGCGTGCCGATCGCACGCGGAAGCTAAGGCTAAAACTTAGCGCAGGAAACAAAGACTCTAAACTTAGCATGGACTTGAAACCAGTAGTACTCACTAAACGTTACGCTGACAGGTTGCATGAAGCAAAACAATGAAGCCACACCGAGTGACCGGAAAAGACAGGCTTAAATAGAAGTCTCTGATTAGCAACAGGTGCGTGTCCGGAAAACCAGCGGCAGGTGAAAATAATGAGTAACCATGGTGACAAAACAAACAAGGAAGTGCACAAAAACAACTAAGGAAGTCCAAAACTAACAGAATATAACTAAACAAAACATGATCCGGACCACGGATCATGACAGTTTCACGAAGATGACCTCTTCCATTCAGTGTGTCAGCATGTTTCGATGGTCAATGTGGACTTCAATTTCCTTTGATTGCAGAAAGTTGACCACTTGCTATTCTGCTGAAGCACCATCCATTTCATCTGGTTCTCCTCCATCATTCACAGCTTTTGCGTAGGATCTTGGTTTAATTTGGTGCCCTATCACGATGATAATTAATTCATTTATCCTGATCCTTTTAATCTATGGTATTCCTCAGCATGATGTCTTGTTTAACTGCAATAATTTCCTCTTAGAGAATCTTCACATCTTGACGCATTTCCTGAATATCCCTTCTACTTTTTTTTTTCTGAGTTTGCAGACTTTCTTTATATTTCCTGCAGACTTCTCAGATCCTCTTTGTATTCTGATTTTGCTTTTCTCAGATCTACTTTAAGTTCTCTTGTTACTCTTTTCAGGTCTGTTTTTTGCTCTGCTCTTGCTTTTTCTATATAATCAGCTATTTTTTACAGCGTCAAGTCTTGCTTTCCACTGTGTCCTTTATTCAACATCAAATCTTGCTTCCCCTCCTGCCCTTTATCCAGAGACTCATTTGATTTAGATGACACCGAAGGTTTCAGGATTTGAGTTTTTCTTTTAGCTTTTGACATAACAGCTTGCTGACTGCCATGCTTCTATTGCAGCTCGCTAATGGCTTCTTTAGCAACATTTGGCACATTTAAATTATTTATTTCAACAATGTTGTACCTTGCGCCGTTCAGAGGTCCACTGGAGGTGCCAGCCTGTCAACTAATATCACTCTGTGTCGTCAGAAGCACTTTAAAGCAGCTTCAAACTTTCGCTGTACAAACTCTGTGTAGCTTCTGGTTGCTAGGTAACCGCTTTAAATTGTAGTGAGGGCCGTATTTCAGCAAATCTGTGCCTTTTACTGGACCCAAAGCAGTTTGAAGATGCCAGGTAACTCTCCTGTTCCTGTGATCACAATCAGTGGTCAAAAAATGATCAAATTTATCAAAAACAGCGGTCGCAAAAACGGAGCCTTTTTTCTTTACGTCTTCTTCCATTTACAGGAAGTGACAAACTATTGTATTGTATTGTGTTTCAAACAATATATCTTATCTAAAAGTTAGTTGTTCTTTTTAAAATGAATGTTATGTATTCAAATTGTGCTGTTTTTGAGGGGGCCAGTATCAACTGAATTGATTTTAATCAATTCCTATGAGCAATGTTTTCTGAGTTACAAGTTTTTGGAGTTACTAACTCAGCTGTAGAAGCAATGGAGCTGGTAAGTTGAGGTACTTCAGTGTGTGCAATAAGGCCTCATGACAAAAAGTGGGGAGAGGTGAACGAAAACAAAGATAACTATGTGGTAACCACTGAGGGTGGACTGAGCCTCACAGGGAAAACGGGGAAAAAACGGGAAAAAGTAGAGGAGTAGAAGAAAAATATGACTGTTGTTAAAAACAAGCACAGAATAATAAGGAATCTCGAAATGTTGTAGGAAAGTGTTCAACTAATGATTTTCATAGTCGACTCTCTGGCATTGTTTTTTTGTTTTGTTTTGTTTAAGAGCAACTAATGGGGATTCCCACATATAAAGAGAGCTCATTTCTGACTTTTTTCCCTTGAAAGAGAAAGTGAAAAACACTCAGATGAATGAATAAAAATGGTAGAGATTGGATGGTTGATTGATTGATGGTTCAGTGAGGTTCTCGGATCAGCTCAGCCGGTGTCACCTTCGGCTCTGGGGGAGCACTGAGAAGACGAACAAACTTGACTACCTAAAGCAGGGGAGCTCAGACCTTCTGTATTCATGGGCCAAAGTAAAAATGTGACAATGTGCTGTGGGTAGGGATGATGTTTGATAAGAAATTATCGAGTTTGAGCCTATTATCGAATCGTCTTATCGAACCGATTCCTTATCGATTCTCTTATCGAGTCCAGATAGGTTGTTGTATATGGAAAAAAACAATATTTGGTTTAACAAATCACTTCACATTCTCTACTGCTCGCTACTATAGTATTACCATATCTGAGTTATTGTGCAGAAATGTGGGGAAATAACTACAAATGTGCGCTACATTCGTTAACCGTGTTACAAAAAAAATTAATTAGACTGATACATAATGTTGGATATAGAGAACATACAAACACTTTATTTATTGAGTCAAAAATATTAAAGTTTGATGATTTGGTAAAATTGCAAACTGCTAAAACGATGTGGAATTAAATGATGGAATGGATTAAGTAAAGAAGTTAAACATTGTACTGATATGATCCAGTTTAAGAGGTTGTTCAAATGAATAGTGCTTACAAAGTACAAAGAAGAAGAATTATGAGAAATACTTTCAACCTTATTGAAAATAAGATATTATTCATCTCAGTATATTAATAATGACTGAATTAATTAATTACATATTACAAAACTGTTGTATATAGTAATTCACAGATATTTTATTATAAAAAGGTCAGTAAATGATGTACACTACCGTTCAAAAGTTTGGGGTCACCCAAACAATTTTGTGGAATAGCCTTCATTTCTAAGAACAAGAATAGACTGTCGAGTTTCAGATGAAAGTTCTCTTTTTCTGGCCATTTTCAGCGTTTAATTGACCCCACAAATGTGATGCTCCAGAAACTCAATCTGCTCAAAGGGAGGTCAGTTTTGTAGCTTCTGTAACGAGCTAAACTGTTTTCAGATGTGTGAACATGATTGCACGAGGGTTTTCTAATCATCAATTAGCCTTCTGAGCCAATGAGCAAACACATTGTACCATTGGAACACTGGAGTGATAGTTGCTGGAAATGGGCCTCTATACACCTATGTAGATATTGCACCAAAAACCAGACATTTGCAGCTAGAATAGTCATTTACCACATTAGCAATGTATAGAGTGTATTTCTTTAAAGTTAAGACTAGTTTAAAGTTATCTTCATTGAAAAGTACAGTGCTTTTCCTTCAAAAATAAGGACATTTCAATGTGACCCCAAACTTTTGAACGGTAGTGTATATATTTGTATGAAGTGGGAAAGGGGTAGGATGAAATAAGCTTTACTTCTTCCTACTCCTGTAAAGTGAAATTATATGAAACTGTGATGTATTATGATGTGGTCGGATCATGTTTTGTTTAGTTATGGTCTGTTAGTTTTGGACTTCCTTAGTTGTTTTGTGCACTTCGGGGGTTTGTTTTAGTCTCCATGGTTACTTATGATTTTCACCTGCCTTGTACGCGCACCTGTTGCTCATCAGAGACTCTATTTAAGCCTGCCTTTTCCGGTCACTCGACGTGGCTTCATTGTTTGCATTTGCAACAGTTACGTTGGCATTCTGGTTTTTGAGCTCATGATTCCTGTGCTAAAGTTACCTTAGCTTCTAGTATTCCTGTGCTAAGTAAGTTTTTGCTTTAGCATCTCGTGCAAACGGCACGCTTTCCTTTTGTTTCGTTCCTGTCTGTTGTAATGTGTATGATTTATGAGAAATAAATAATCTCCTACCTGCACGCTTTCGTCCGGAGCCGTCAGTTTTGCGTCCCGGGAACGTACCGCAGCACACGGGACCCCACCGTGACAAATGACTGAGCTACGTGACGTCATTCCTTGTGATGTCACACGGGGCATTTCTTGTCGGGACGGGATTCGTTCCAAGTGATTCGAATAAAGAACCAACTCTTTTTCTTTACTATAGTGGTCTCGATAACGGGTACTGGTTCTCAAAAAGGGATTCGAGTCCGAGGACTCGGTTCTTTTCTTATCGAACAACCGGGAAAACCGGTTTCGAGAATCATCCCTAGCTGTGGGTCAATCATAGTGATTTTAAACATACAGCAGCACCATGGGTTTAACTCTTGAATGGAAAGAAAACATTTTCTCCTCAGCGTGTTTTTTTAATCTCAAATAAAGCTCACAAAGTCATTGTCAATTTTTAGGGTCATCATCTTAGGTTTATTTTAAAGTGCGATTGATTGATGCCAATATAATCTTTATCTAAAAGAACTAGCTCCTTCTTTGATGCCTCTGACACAGACTTGATGTTGTGTGCTGGCTGTGGCCCCCACTCCCAGGTTTTTCTGCAGCTCAGTGATAGATGTTGCCACAAATTCTCTACATCCAACCTCCACTGAGCTGACTTACGTGTTTCAGCCGCAATGTTATGCTTGGGAAGCTAACCCAGCATAGCGCAGATTTTTTCTGCTCATATGACTCGTCCACGGAATCCCCCAAGGGTACAGTGAGCTAGATAACCCTTGTTGCTCGAGCCCGTTCGCAGACAAAGGCAGTTTTCCACGGGGGTGTTGGATATTGGCGATGGCAATGAGTCGATGGAAACCTGTCTACCACTTAGAATGGCTGCAAGGCTCTTTAGGAATTAGTTGTGGCGCCAAGTGTATCACCCCTGGGTGGGATTGGTTTTACACCCTCTTACTATGTGTAGCAAACTACTGATGTAGATTAGTTGGTGTTGGAAGGACGATGTACGTATCTCTGACGGAGAAGCTCAAGCTTGTCAACTGTCTCTGTTTGCCAAAGGATTTTTGATGGTTGCAGTCTAAAATGCCTGATTTGGCGACAACTTTTTGTAAAAATAATTGCCAAAAATTGCTGCAAAAACCCTGTGGCGATCCGAGGTACGGCTTTCATCACATGACTTGTGTCTTGCTGGTGTTTCCAGGAAATTGGCTCAGAGATGTATGGTACTATAAAAGGATGATTATGTGGTGAATCTTGTGGTTGTGAAGCTCTAGTTGCCACCCACTCCTGTGATCAAGCCAATGTTCCATCTTTCCAGTCTCAAACCAGTTGCCACCAGTTGGCTGAGCCCTCCAGTTGCGCCTCCTCCTCTTCCTCCATGTGTTTGATGGTCAAAAGGTTTTCACTGTGAAGGGCATTTTGGACTCCAGAAGGAGAGGTAGAGCTGTCCAATATCTGGTTGACTAGGAGGGATATGGACTAAGGAACACTAGGAATTATGACCTCTTCGCTCATTCATGTCTTCCATGCCCACCATTCAGATCAGCCAGGGAGGCCCCCAGGTGGTGTCTTACAGTGGAAGAGGGTGGATACTTTCATGTGTGCAGACTGCTGCATGTCCTATTCTGCCTTTTCTGTTTCAGTTGTCCTTGTTTAGTGTTCCTGGTTGGAGCCGCAGCAGCACTCTTAAGCACTGCTCTTTGGCATGCTAGACAGTGGATTGTTCTTAAGCCCTCGCCCGCATCTATCTGACTCTCCTTCCCCCAGCCCTTATTCCTGTTTGGGTGTTTTGCCTTTTGCCTCTGACCTCTCCGCCTACTGGTTAGCTTTACTCTGTCTTGTACTTTGCCTTTGGAATTTGTGTTTCTTTGTGACTTTGTTAGTTCATAGTGACCTTCCGTCACCTGCATGTTTTTGTTGTTTTGTTTGTTTGTCAATTGTAGATTGTTCTTAAGTATGTAAATCACTTTGTGTTGCATTTCTTTAATGTATGAAAAGCGATTTATAAATAGAGTTTGATTGATTAATTGAAAACATGTTATGGACATTTTATAATAAAAACAAACACTTTATGTTTAATTTGTATAATACAAACATGCATGCTATGTTAATTTTATAATGAAAAATGTTATGGAAATTGTATAATTAAATCACACATGTCATGTTTTACTCTACCTTTCCCCAAAGTTAGCTGGGATAGACTCCAGCTCACCTATTGAGGACAAGTGCAATATGAAGTTGAATTATGGACTGGTAAAACATGTCTGCTAATTTTTGTAGGCCTGTGATAAGCAGTCATTAAATTAAGAAATGCAGTTCTAACAAACTTATTACCGCGTTTGAAGCTACGGTTTATTTGCAGTTTCATGGAATATTTCTTAGAGTGCACAGTTTTTAGACTAGGAGGTTAAATCAACAATTTTAGCCATGTTTTGTTGTCTCGTGGAACACAGGAGGATTTCATGTATTCCTCGACTCCATCAATCCATCTCTAAATCCACCCTCTTCTCTCTGAGGGAATCATTAGAACTTCACCATTTTTTTCCACATTGTCTGAAATTCTGTCTTGACTTTTTGCAGGAAGAGAATAATTTAGAGAGACGTTCCCTGTGGTGGAATATTGACTCTGCAAAGTGGCGTATATAACAGCTAAGACCACATAGTGTGACCGCCACACCTCACTCAACAAAATTGCTTAGTTTACTCAACCACAGGGTTATTTTTAGACAACATGTCAGCACTTGGAAAACTCCTTGCTACCAATGTGTTCAGTCTTGCACTGACAACAGCAAGCAACCACAAAGTAACGTCGCAACAGATTTTGTTAAGTGGTCGTCATCAAACTACCCATCAGGAGGAAGAATCACCATTTCTCCACAGTGTTCCGTCCCCACTTCGTTCACTTACTGCAGTCTCAGCGCATTTCAGATTTTATAGTACCTTGAAAGCAGGGGTTTTGCGGCCAAATGTGTATAGTACAAAGTGGCGGGGGGCGATGACATATTACCATTGTATAGGCTTAATTGACTCTCCTCATGGTTTTATATATATATCCATCCATTTTCTACCGCTTGTCCTTTTTGGGGTCTTATTGTCAATAATAAACCAATCCACTTTCAGTTTAACATGCAAAACATTGTCAAATGAAATTACACGATAACATGGGATTATAATAAAGACTTTTATTAAAGATGTGTATGTAAACCTCCACAAACTGCACAAGCCAACAAACAGGCTAATAATTCCTGCTACAAATCAAGCAGTGAAAATAAAAATACATTTCAAAGGATTAAGTCAGGTCAGGCTTTTTAATATTCAAACCAATATTTAGATGTTGCTAATAATATTAACACATAATAAACATTGTGTATATTTATATCCAGGGGTGCCGAAAAGGGGGGTTAAAGGAGACGGATTCTAGGGGCCCATGATGGAGGGGGGCCCAGAGAGGCCCCTAATGATGATGAAATTATAATACAGGGGGCCCTGTAAAGATTCTTTTCATGGGGCCCAAAATCCCTAGCGGCGCCCCTGTTTATATCAACAACAAGGTGGTGATAAAATAAACACATTCAAATAAATATATATTTTAAAATTAAATTAATTATAAAGGAAATTCGTGAAGAAGGAATCCTCGATTGGCTTTCTTTTTAAACGTGAGTTTTGCGACACGTGTACAAGTTGTCTGTCTGTACAGCGATTTGAACGTGTTTAAAAAGCAAGTGATGAAAACTTCTGGCTTCAACGGCAACACGAGTGTGAGTAGCTGCAAGGCTCTTACTAGTGGTGAGTATAAGGAACGGCAAGGAGGAGTTATAGACAGACAACTCTTTTTACACGTTCAAATCGCTGTACAGACAGACAACTCGTACACGGCAGAAGTGTCGCAAAAGTCACGTGTAAAAAGACAGCCAATAGAGCAGACCTGGGCATTCTGCGGCCCGCGGGCCGCATCCGGCCCTTTGTACGTCCCTGTCCGGCCCGCGTGAGGCCAATCATAAATTACAAAATACATTTTAAAAAGTATCTATCTCGAGTGTGCAATACAACGGTGCTGCTTTTGTTTTGAAAAGCGTTATTTGTATGACTTCCGTGTGGACGTATGCTCGTGCGTGCAGCGGCAATCACAAATTACAAAATACATTTAAAAAAACATCTATGTCGTGCGTGCAATACAACTGTGCTGCTTTTATTTTGAAAAGTGTCATTTATGGGCGTGTATGTTCTGTTGGTGAAGGCGCACAGCGACAAGTGATGCCCGGTTATCCCCGAGACACTAAAAAAAGAAAAGGTGATGACGAATGGCGTGTTTTCAACAAGACATGGACTGCCAAGTAAAGGTAAAGCCGTGTGCTTAATTTGTAGTACACATGTTGCTGTGTTTAACACTAGAAGTCCCAGCATTTTTCTGTCTACCTAGAAGACCCAGAGAGGGGTCATTTGGCCCGACGCTTTTCCCGAATACACTAATCACTCATTTTGTTATGGTAATGAGGCTGTTAGGGGCAGTTTGTCTAGGTAGACAGAAAAATTATACATGTGGGAAATGCCGAAAGGAGCAATGGCAGTGCCAGGATTGTGAGTGACTGCTCAAATGTATGTCAGTCACGTTTACATGGACATGGTTTTTCATTCTTTGTAAATATGCTTTTTTCTTTGTAAATTTTTTTTTTTAAACTATTTTTGGCACACAAAAATAACAATTGCTTCTGCAACAACCCTCCACACCAAAACTGGGAAAACAGTTGCTTTTTCATTCTTTGTAAATATGTTTTGTTTTGTATTTTTTTTAACAATAAATGTCAGAGTGTTGATCCCTTCATTCTGTTGATCCTTGCAAAAACACACACAACCTACCTCAGAACTAAAGCTTGAGCTGTAAGGTCCCCTCCCCCACACAGGCTCAAGTGGCCCCCTGCCGTGTGCCACTAACAGCCACATTTTCATAACAAAAGGAGTGTCCACAGGGGGGACTAGGGGTCAAATGACCCTCTTGTGTGTTTTCTAGGTAAAAATGTCAATTGACCCTTCTCTGGGACTTCGCGTGTTAAACAATATAATGTAACGACCTGCTGAAGTTGATGTGTTCTTGAGTTGCGTAAATGAGGAGTGAGGGTATGTGCGTGTGGAAGGAACGAGATAAGTTGAGCTGTGTTAGTATAGCTTGCTCAATAAAAGTTTAAAAAGAGCGTCAGACTTGGTGTGCACTTCTTCTGGACGCTACAATTGGTGTCAGAAGTAAAACTTTGCGCATACTGCACTGCTTAATTGTGTGCGCAGCCTGCTACGTCATCGAGAGGTACGCGCCACCTGAGGAGCTCGCCGCAGAGAGAGAGAGAGAGAGAGCGAGAGAGAGAGAGAGAGAGAGGCAGTGTCTACAGGTGCAGCTCACGCTGCTTGCCATGGGGGAATTCCGCCCTCAATGAAGACTCCCAGGTTTGATGGCAAGGCGAACTGGGAGGCATTTCATCCCACTTCTGACATTAATTGTAGAGTCCAGAAGAAGTGCACACCAAGTCTGACGCTCTTTTTAAACTTTTATTGAGCAACCTATACTAACACAGCTCAACTTATCTCGTTCTTTCCACACGCACAGCTATCCTCACTCCTCATTTCCGCAACAGCAACGCTTCCTCCTTCTTCGCCAATCACATTGCAGGCGTGCTACGTTCACAACAAAGAGGATGCAGGATAAAGTGACAGAAATTTAAATTTTTGCATGGTATTACACATCAGGAAGCGTTGTGTAAGAAAGTGTTAAAAATAAAACCATCAAAAGCCATCTGCTTTTGAATAAAGATAAGTTAGGTTAAATGAAAATATTATTATTTTTTATCTTACGGTATATCAAAAATAATTTAAGCAAAATTGTATTGAAATATTGTCGGTGTGGCCCTCCAGCAGTGCTCGGGTTGCTCATGCGGCCCCCGGTAAAAATTAATTGCCCACCCCTGCAATAGAAGGTTCTTGCTTCACACATGTCTAAATATGCACAAACAAATTTTTTCACACACAAGCGGATATAAATTTGGACAGACAGATATTTTTTTACACGCAGACAACTTCAAACATACACAGATTGATATACACGCACGTGAATTGGATTACACACGCATAGATTGGGATACGTGTTTGCAAATCATTTTGCTACAATAATACTTCCATATGTCGCCATTTCCTGTGCAATCCTGCGGCGCAACTTTGGGCCCGACCCAGTGGTTAAGAATCACTGCCTTAGAGTACTGTTTGGACCCAGTGTAATTTGGAAGCAATAAAAGACAGCACCATCATGTGGCCAATTTTGCTCATTGCAGGTATGTGACTTCTCTTGGTACTTAAGAATGTAAGTAGTTTGCGTCTTTCTTAGAACCACCTTGCATATTATGTGGACAACAAGGAAGTATTTTAAATGTAGAAACAAATAATAATATGACTCTTTTAAAGGGGAACTGTACTTTTTTTTGTTTGCCCATGGGCACTGTTCTACCTTCAAAGTACTCATAGCCCTTTGACACTATTTCCACATTCATCCATTCACAAACACATTCTAACACTGATGGTGGGAGCTGCCATGCAAAGCCCTAACCTAACCCATTAGGAGCAAGGTTAAAGTGTCTTGCCCAAAGACACAACAGACGTGACTAAGATGGCAGAAGCCGGGGATCGAACCAGTAACTAAGGTCTCCCAACCGAGCCACGCCGTCCCTATCGTTCACAATCATGAAAGACATGACGACGGATGTTTTGTTTTTTTTAATGAATTCTAAATGTTAGATAAATGCGATCAAAAATCGTTTTACAATGGAGCCTATGGGAGTAGCTCCATTCTGCTCATAAAGTCCTTAAAAAAACATCCAAACACCTTCATTAAGGTTTTATATACAAGATGTAAGTATATACGTAATGTAGTAACAAGCACATTCATAATAACATTTAATATATACGTATTTTGTTCATTTTAAGCATAAGCGGCGGATTAATTTAAAAAATGCATCACGTTTGCTTTTTTTTCAACAACATCACTGTTTATTTTTCTCTGCAGACTTCATGAGAGCCAACAAACATAATAAAATATCACTTATTGTACAAGGTCTGCTGTCATTAGAATGCCGGCTGGTAGAATGTTCAAGGTTTGGAATTGGGGGTTAAATCACCAGAAATTATTCCCGGGCGCGGCACTGCTGCTGCCCACTGCTCCCCTCAACTCCCAGGGGGTGATCAAGGGGATGGGTCAAATGCAGAGGACAAATTTCACCACACCTAGTGTGTGTGTGACAATCATTGGTACTTTAACTTTAATATATTCCCATTTAGCTGAAGAATGACTGAAAATCCTTGCGAAGAAAAAACGGAGTTGCAACCAAATTTCTTTGCATGTCATTATGGCCATTCCCGGGTCTAAATTGGCTGTCAAAGTGTACCAACTTGTTAGAATACGTCCTCGTCCTTCTATTATCCAGGTAAGAGGCCTGGTTTATGATCTACAATAAAGTTTGACAAGCAAGGAAGCGAGGAAACGGCTGGTCAGTCGACTTCGTCAACATTGGCACACAAGCTTGTGATCACTACGCTGCAATAAATAGTTTGTCTGCGTCTGCACTTATAATAGCAAAATCAGTAGTACTTCATGAAATGTAAATGGAGTATTGTTGGCGCTTTTTGGATGTTTATTTATTGGGTTTTACTGGGCGGAATAAAGGACCCCTGATTGGCTCCGATGTAAGCAGACTTTTATTTACATGTATTTACCAGTTAGAATGCATTAAAAAATACACCTGTCGTCATGTCTTTTATAATGATTGTGAACGATAGGGGCAATTTTAAAAAAAAATGCAGATTCCCTCTCAGTTGAATTGGAGTGGTAATTGTTTTTGTGACACCTAGTGGTCAAAATAATTCATGAAGTTAAGATCATGACGCAGTTAATTGAATGGTGCAGACACATTTGTTACTGGATACTTTCTGATGCGCTTCTGCCTTAGAGACTTTGTATGTGTTAATATTTTTGCAACTATAATTGTTTGATACTTGTTTATATTGACAAATGTGCCATTTCAAACTGCAATATTGTTCAATGAAGGACACTTATTACGTACAGTATGACGAGCCTGTGTGCTATTGTGTGCTTAGCTGTTTTGTAATTGCTAGCTCTAATTGGCCTATAGCCTACCATGTTTACCTTTTGTAAAAGACTTGACTAAAATACCATTAAATACTAACATTGTGTGCTTTTTGGAGGACATTTAGTCCAGCTTTGTACAAATAAACTGCCTGTTTCAGAAATTATATCAAACATTTTGCAAGCAAGCACATATAGTCTAATACTTGGGTTTTGTATTAAAGATATCAGACTTATATCTGAAATCAATATGTGATCAGAACACCCATAACTTTTACTGTATATCTCATCTTACCATATTGTGCCTTTGGCTAGTACACTTACTTTGTTATTTTCACACCATGTATTAACACATTAGGAATAAATTCACCCAAAGATCTAAAATCCAGATATAGGTACTGTATGTATATGAAATGTAAGAAAATGTTATACTTTTTTAGCATTAAAAAATACTTTAATATCGGTTTGTTCTCCGAGACACAGATGTTCTCTGAGTGCCTGTAAGGTCGCATTTTGGGCAGGATTACTGGTGAGCTTCAGCAGATAGTGAAACTAAAAGTCACTACTAAAATAAAGGGTCACTAAAGTCGCTGTTATGTTTCATGTTCTATGTTCGGTTGGTCATTTCTTTATTTTATTCTTCTGGGCTGCACTTCAAGCTGTGTAAGTGTCACAATTCAATTACATGTGGAACAGAGGAACCCGAGGATGCAGATGGATTGTGAGTAAAACAGTTCTTTACTTAACGAAAAAGCACTCACAACAATGATCCAAAAATAGAAGATAACAAAAAAAAAGAGAACACAAAAAGAGCACCGTCACAAAAAGAACAAAAGTTAATATACAAAACTAACTAAACTTGGGTCGGAGTTGCAAGACGTGCAAACTATCATAGTATACATACCAAGCTGGATGGCACTGGAAATAGCCAAGAAGGTAAGTAGCATAAATACAAGGCGCATAGGAGTCTTCATACATAGAAAGTCGAGGAGTGGAATAGCCGAGTCCCATCCAGTTGACCAGGTGCTGCTTAAGTAGTGCTGGTGAGATTGGACACAGCTGTGCACGTCTCACAGCTCCGCCTACAGGGAAACACAGGAACTCTGAGGAAGACAAAAAGTAAGAGCCAGGTCTGCTGCATCAACAAAGGAAAACTGAGCATACAAACCACAAGGTGGCAGCAGGCGGTGACAGTAAGGGGAAGAGGCACAATGCTGACTGAACATGAATTACGTTGTCACAAGCCTGACTGGAAGAGGAGGTTGCACACACACACGGACACAAACACTTTCACAAAAACACACACAAACGTACACAAACACACACATTTACAGACAAGAATGTGGTCAATAAAGGCAGATTGTTCAGTGCAGGATATTACCAAGCGTTGTTGCTTCCCTATGTTTACTACTGTGGTAACTTCAGACATTTCCGCCATGTTTGATCGAGGTAAAAATGCTAACAGCAGATCACCGTGGTCAAACTCAAATAATCGCTATCATCGGTCACAATCATATAATCGCCCAGCCCTAGTTCAGAGTACCCACACTTTTTTGAGTCCCAAGAGTGAGTACTGGCGAGTGCTCCTTCTGGTGATTCCCTTGTTCTACTGGGGGACTTAAACGCTCACATTAGCAACGACAGTGAGACCTGGGGAGGCGTGATTGGGAGAAACGGCTGCCCTGATCTGAACCAGAGTGGTGTTTGGTTATTGGACTTTTGTGCTCGTCACAGGTTGTCCATAAGAAACACCATGTTCAAACAGGTCTATGATTTGTAAATTGGTGTTTGTCTCCAGTCTTATAAATTAGTGCAACTTTAGCTATTTGTATTTTGTTTGGGAATTTGCCTGTTAGAAATGATAGGTTAGTAATATACATTAATTGTCCTGAGATCTCTACAATAACCTTTTTTATCGTTTCCATATCAATCCCATTACAATCGATTGAAGTCTTAGATTTGCATTTTTTTCACGATTTTAACTATTTCCTCCTATGTCACACTATTGAGGAACATTGAGTTGAGATTTCTATCTATGGTGTCATGATAGTCCTCAGTTGAAAGTGGGTCTGGAATCCTTTCCTCTAATTTTGGTCCAATATTTACAAAGTAATTATTGAATCTTTCAACTTCTTACTTCATGTTGTCATTATTTATGTTTCCGTCTAAGAAGTATTGGGGGTAATCCCTCTTAGTGCCATTTTTAATAATGCTATTAAGGATGCCCCATGTTGCTCTCATATTGTTTTTGTTCCTGTTTAATAATTGACTGTAATATTATTTTCTACATGTTCGTAGTATGTTAGTTAGCTTGTTTTTATACTTTTTGTACTTATCTTCTGCCTCTGTAGTTTTTTATGTTATAAATGTTCTATATAATGTATTCTTCTTATTACAAACATTGTTGTAATCCTTTTGTCATCCATGGTTGATTATTATTTCTCTGCTTTCTACTGAGTTGTTTCCATAGACAATGTTTGTCATAAAGTGATATGAACGTGTTTAAGAAATGTTCATATGCTTCATCAACATCATCCTTTTCATTGTACACATTGTCACATTTTAGCTTTTCTAGCTCATTTTTGAAAGCAATCATCCTCTTCTCTGTGCATAGTCTTCAAAATGTAATTTTGCCTTCCATGTTCTTCTTCTTGTACTTTCCATCATATATTGCGAAAACTGGCAGATGATCACTAACGTCGGTTATAAGTAGACCACTTGTAGTTGTTAGAAGTGCTACTGACAGTTTGGTTATGTTTGGGTTTTCCTGTGTTAAGAATCACTTCCTGTCCTGGTGCTCTTGTTTTGTGAGTTTTTACTGTTTAGTCCCTGCCTTTTGCAGCACCTTTACTTTCTGTTCCATGTCCTGTCAGCACACCTGTTCCTTGTTTAATTAGTTCTATTTAGTTCCACCTGGGTCCCTCCTTCAGTGTTGGATCATTCTTGCTCTTCCTTTTGAGACCGATATGCTGTGGGCAATTTTGGGTTCCACGCCTCTTTGTAAGTAATACATTGTGTTTTACGTGCATTCCGCCTACCGTTCTCTGCATCCTTGGGGTCACGCCAAAGCAACGCTCACCACCCCGTGACTAGTATTATTATCAAAATCATTGGTACAAATATTATCAATAAGCGTGGCACAGTGTCCTGTGATTCTGCTTGGCATTGTGATTTTATGATATAAACTGATGCTGTACATTGTATCAATGAAGTCATTAATAGACATTTGCTTGTTAGGGTTCAATAAGTCAATATTAAAGTCAACATAAGAAAATTATTATTTGACCATTGTCCATGTAATTTGCCTTGATCCAAACTTCAAATGTTTCTATACTTTACTTAGGTGATCTATATATACAACTGATGAATATGTTTTTGCTTTTTCCTGACATATTTCAATGGTTATACATTCTAAGATGTTATCTATTGCAAATGACGTGTTTTTTATCACTTTGTAGTTCAGGTTCTTCATCACCTACACAGCTACTCCTCCTCCATTGTTGTTGGTTCTATTGATGTAGTTTAGTTCATATCCTTCCAGATCAAAATCCATTCCTTTTTTATCATCAATCTATGATTCTGTGACAGCAATCACTTTGAGGTGTGCGTTGAATTGTTCTTCAAGTTGGTGTAATGTGCGTGCAAGCTTCTGCTATTAAAATGAATAATTGACAATTTTTTATCACACTTAATGTTGTTAATATTGTTCATCTGTATAATAAAAACAATTATTACTGATGTAGGAGGAAAACAATTGTATCTGGATCTATATCATTTTCCAAATCCTGTATTTAGTGATCTTTGTTGCAGAAGTTTTTCAGTTTAATATTTTCTTGTTCAACAATCTTTGATGTTGTTTCAATAATCTCTATAAGTGTTGGTGGATGCACTCCTGAATCTAGGTCTTATTGTTTAGTGGTCTCTTGGAACATAGTATTGTTGGTGTTGAATGTAGGTGTTTGTTTTCCATCAGACTCCATTATCATCGTCGTTGATTGATTGATTGATTGAGACTTTTATTAGTAAGTTGCACAGTGAAGAACATATTCCGTACAATTGACCACTAAATGGTAACACCCGAATAAGTTTTTCAACTTGTTTAAGTCGGGGTCCACTTAAATTGATTAAAGATACAGATATATACTATCATATATACTATCATCATAATACAGTCATCACACAAGATAATCACATTGAATTATTTACATTATTTACAATCAGGATATGGACAGCAAGTAGTGGACATAGAGAGAGAGAGAGAGAGAGAGAGAGAGAGAGAGAGAGAGAGAGAGAGAGAGAGAGAGAGAGAGAGAGAGAGAGAGAGAGAGAGAGAGAGAGAGATCAGAAGGCATAAGAAAAAGTATCTGCATTTGATTGTTTATATTTGATTATTAGCAATTGATTATTAGCAATCCGGGGAGGGTGTTAGTTTAGGGTTGTAGCTGCCTGGAGGTGAACTTTTATTGTGGTTTTGAAGGAGGATAGAGACGCCCTTTCTTTTATACCTGTTGGGAGCGCATTCCACATTGATGTGGCATAGACAGAGAATGAGTTAAGACCTTTTGTTGTTCGGAATCTGGGTTTAACGTGGTTAGTGGAGCTCCCCCTGGTGTTGTGGTTATGGCGGTCATTTACGTTAAGGAAGTAGTTTGACATGTACTTCGGTATCAGGGAGGTGTAGTGGATTTTATAGACTAGGCTCAGTGCAAGTTGTTTAACTCTGTCCTCCACCCTGAGCCAGCCCACTTTAGAGAAATTGGTAGGAGTGAGGTGGGATCTGGGGTGGAGGTCTAGAAGTAACCTGACTAGCTTGTTCTGAGATGTTTGGAGCTTAGATTTGAGGGTTTTTGAGGTGCTAGGGTACCAGGAGGTGCATGCGTAATCGAAAAAGGGTTGAACGAGAGTTCCCGCCAGAATCCTCATGGTGCCTTTGTTGACCAGAGAGGAGATTCTGTAGAGAAATCTCGTTCGTTGGTTAACCTTTCTGATTACCTTGGTTGCCATTTTATCACAGGAAACGTTAGCCTCTAGAATGGAACCTAGGTAGGTGACCTCATCTTTCCTGGTGATAACAATGTCACCCACTTTTATAGTGAAGTCATTGACTTTCTTAAGGTTGATGTGGGACCCAAACAGGATGGATTCCATTTTACCCATGTGTATGGATAGCTTGTTGTCAGCGAGCCAGGTGCAAGTTCTACACAGCTCAGCACTGAGGATTTTCTCCACCTGTGACTTGTCCTTGTCGGATACCAGCAGGGCAGAGTTATCCGCAAACAAAAACAATTCACAGTCGCATGCCGATGACATGTCATTTATGTATATTAGGAACAGTAAAGGTCCCAATATATTGCCTTGGGGGACTCCACAGCTCACCGAGAGTGGGGGGGACACGGTGCCGTTCACCTCTACCACCTGCTCCCTCCCCTCCAAGTACGATTGCATCCAGCTCCATGAGGTTTTGTTAAATCCAATTGCTCTAAACTTATCCAACAGTATAGCGTGGTTAATGGCGTCAAAGGCCTTCTGAAGGTCCAGCATGACCATGCCGCAGTATTTTCCCGCGTCCACCTCATGTTTGATGTGGTCGGTCAGATAGAGAAGGCATGTGTCAGTGGAGGGGTTAGTTCTGAAGCCGGATTGGAATTTGTACATGAGTTTATTAGTGGCAAGGTAACTACCGACCTGTTCATAAACTATTTTCTCCATTACTTTCGAAATGGAACTGAGAATAGAAACAGGTCGGTAGTTGCCAGGTTCCAATTTGCTTCCTTTTTTAAAGAGGGGAGTTACTCTTGCTATCTTAAAATCTTTTGGTACTTGGCTTTGTGTAATTGATAGGTTTATTATGTGCGTGATGATCGGGGCAATGATGGAGGCAGAGTCTCTGAGGAATCTGGAGGGAATATTATCAAGGCCAGTGGCCTTGTTAGGGTGGAGCGCGCTCAATTTTTTAAACACCTCATCAGCTGTGACCATTTCTAATTTGAAATCATCGTTGGATACTCCTAGCTTTCTGTTGAAGGCTTTAATGTGTTCTACACCAAAGCGACCAGAGTGGTGGGACAGCTTGTTGACAAGAGTTGCGGCTATGCTGGTGAAAAAGATGTTAAGTCTGCTAGCTACCTCCATTTTGTCTGTAATGAGGGAGTCACCCTCCTTGATGCTGATGTTGGTGAGTCTGGTTTTAAGTTTCTGGCTGCAACCAGGAAGCTGGTTGTTGAGAATTTTCCAGAGCTCAGGTGGCTTATTTGTGTTTTCCTCTATTTTGTCGTTGTGGAAGCAGTGTAAACTTAAACATTTGTCCAGGTCGTTAATGTCATGGACAACAAGTACTCTTGCTTTTGGACCTCCATTCAGCTTGATGTAGATTTTACAGTTGGCATTCCAAGTTCCCTGGATTTTTCCCTGCTTTCTCAAGTTGCGTGCTTTCTTGGCGATTTCAGCATAACGTTTTGTGAGGTGCCCATTCATGTACACATGTATTCCATTCAGCTTCTTTCCCTGTTTCAGCAGTGCTATTTTAGATTTCCTGTTTACGAGTTTCATGAGGATTACTGGAGTGGTGTTGTTGTTTCTTCCAATCAGTGGGATGCATGTTTCAATGGTACCAATGTCGATTTCAATTTCCTTTGATTGCAGAAAGTTGACCACTTGCTGTTCTGCTGAGACAATATCCATTTCATCTGGTTCACCTCCATTATTATTATTACCTTCACATAGGATCTTGGTTTAATTCAGTGCTCTGTCACAATGATATCATTAATTCGTTTATCCTGATCCATTTCATCTATGGTATTCCTCAGCATGTTGTTGTCTCATTTCACTGCAATAACTTCTTCTTGAAGAGTCCTCATTTCTTGGCGCATTTTCTGGAAGTACTTTCTTATGTTGTTATTCTGACTTTGCAGACTTCATATATTTTCCTGCAGACTTCTCAGATATTTTTTGTATTCTACTGTTGCTTGTCTCTGATCTTCTTTAAGTTATCTTATTGCTCTTTCCAGGTATGCCTTGTAATCTTCTTTAAGTTCTCTTATTGCTCTTTTCAGATCTACTTTGTGTTCTATGCTTGCTCTTTCTATGTCATGGACTATTTCTTTTAGTGTAACCCTTATATTTTGGTCTCACCAACTTCGACGGCTGTGGATTAAAAGGCGGGTTACAGTTGAGTTGTTAAGAAGATAGTTTTGTTGTCTTCCTTGCAAAAGTACCACAAAGGCAGGACACACGTGACTCCACTTTATTTTACACACCAGCACAGCCACCTCTTCTCTCTCCCACTCTCTCTTTCTTTTTTCTCTCTATCTCGTTCGTTCCCTATTCGGGCCCAAGGAAACAATAGATAGGAACAAAATGCGGGACCGTATAAAATAAATTACAATACAACATATGTGTTACTTGAAAATAAAATTAATGTTACTCAATATATAAATAAGAATTCCTGCCTAACAAATTATTTTCCATACATAGACTGACCATACATCCTCTTTTCCCCGGACATGTCCTCTTTGGCGGGGCTGTCCGGGCTATCAAGGCGGAGTTTCTTAAATGCCTCAAATGTCGGGCATTTTGAGTTAGGGTTGCGTGTATTTTCAATGTACGTTCAGGGTTAAGAAGGGGTTGAAAACAAAACAACTTGTGAAGATGTGCGCACGCAGCAGCATTCGTGAGGGAGGGGCAGAGACAGAGAGAGCGAGAGAGTTATGGTAAACGCGCATGCGTTGCCAGGCTCTGCTTTTTATCGATAGATTTATCAGATTTAATTTTTTATTATCTATAGCAGGGGTGTCAAAAGTGTGCCCCGGAGGCCATTTGCGGCCCACAGCTAATGTTTCAAAGGCCCACGGCACATTCCAAAAATACTATTAAAATAAACAAAAACATAACAAAAGTGAAATAAAAAAGCTTAAAGGTGAAATGTCATTTAGAAAAAGTTGCAATGTTGACTAATAAAACAAAGCTGTTTTTTTTCTTTCAATGTAATTTAGAAAAAGTTGCAATGTAGACTAATAAAACAAAGCTGTTTTTTTTCTTTCAAACTGTCATTGCTCAAAACATAATATTGAATCAAAATCAATGTTATTATGAATTATTGACCTATCCAAGGTTCCGATTTTGGTGGAAGATTTTGCATATTTTGTGTGTTTGCCATTAAAAACATAGTTTTGTTTGACAAAAAAAACAACATAAAAAAAATTTAAACATTTTGAAATGAGGGATAGATCTGAAGTTGATGTAGACTACAGAGATTTAAGTGTTAAATATAAAATGTATGTTTGCCCTGGCACACCATTATCATCATTTCATGACCGAAGCAAAACACTTTTTACACTTTTATACTGAAATAAATACACCTACAACTTATTAAATAAAAACATAGAAAAAACTACCAGCAGCGGTAAAGTTTAGATCCATGAAGGAAAGAAGAAAGTGAATGAATGTTTATAACTGAATACATTTACATATGTATACAAATTTGTTTTCTTTTTTTTAATTATTTTTTTTAATGAATTTAAGGAACGTTTATCACAACCTTTTTCCAAAACACAATATAGAATGTGAGATATAACAGGATAATGCATACGTTTATAATTTTTTTTCAAACGCTTACAAAAAAGTGGGACCCGAAAAATTTACTGTGGGACCCCATTTTGAAAATTCCTAGCGCCAACACTGCTGTCAACAGAGGAGAAAAATGCTTTATTTAGTAAATATATTATTTATAAAGCAAGTTCGAGTATCATTGGCAAATTTTCACCTAGTCCCAGCCTTGGCACGCATATATGTGTCCTCTTTTGGGGATTTCAGAATATGGTCAGTTTATCCATACATAAATAAGAATAACATACCAAATCAAATGTTACATTAGCATCACGTCGTGATTCCCATCATGTCCTGTGTACAATATCAAATCTTGCTGCCCCTTGTGTCCTGTGTCCGGAGAATTTGATTCAGATGACACCAAAAGTTTCGGGATTTGAGTTTTCCTTTTAGATTTTGACATGGCGGCAGGTCCCTGACGTCACTGTCTCGTGTATCAGCTCTCTGACGGCAGTTGCTTCTTTTAGCGACTTGCGGCACTTTTAACTTGTTTATTTCAACGATTTCGCACCTTGCGTCGTTCAGAGATAAACTTGAGGTGTCAGCTTAACTTATATCACTCTGCTTCGTCGGAAGCACTTTAAAACAGCTACAACTCGCCTTAGTTTACGGTTGCTAGGCAACCGTTTAGAATTGTGGTAAGGGGCGGTTGGCTTAAGGCTAACGCCTCTTCCAACTCGCCTTATTTCAGCGTATCAGTGCCTCTCAATGGACCAAAATCATTTTGAAGATGCCAGGTAACTCTCCTGTGGCTGTGATCACAAATCAGTGGTCAAAATTATTCAAACTTATCAAAAACCCGGGAGCAAAAGCGGAGCCTTTTTCTTTGCGTCCTCTCCCATTGACAGGAAGTGACTGAAATCGTTACATCAATACCTCAGACAAATAATGTGTACATTCAAAAAACGTTATCGGGAAAGATGAAAAAAATAACATCCTTAAACATCTACAGCAGACCTGGGCATTCGGCGGCCCGCGGGCCACATCCAGCCCTTTGTGCATCCCTGTCCGGTCCGCGTGAGGCCAATCATAAATTACAAAATACATTTTAAAAAGTATATATGTCGAGTGTGCAATTCAACGGTGCTGCTTTTGTTTTGAAAAGCGTTATTTATATTACTTCCGTGTGGACGTATGCGCGTGTGTGATTAATGAGTGAATGTGAACAGCGGCAATCACAAATTACAAAATAAATTTAAAAAAACATTTATGTCATGCGTGCAATACAACTGTGCTGCTTTTATTTTGAAAAGTGTTATTTATGGACGTATGTCCGTGTGTAACCTGTGAGTGAAGGTGCACAGCGACAAGTGATGCCCGGTTACTCCCGAGATGTCAGCTCACGCTAAAAAAAGAAAAGTTGATGACGAATGGCGTGTTTTCAACAAGACATGGACTGCCAAGTATTTCTTTACAGAAATTAAAGGTAAAGCCGTGTGCTTAATTTGTGGTACACAGGTTGCTGTGTTTAAAGAATATAATTTGAATCGCCACTACACGACGAAGCACGAGGAAAAATACCGGAATCTGTCCGATGAAGAGCGCGCAAGGGAGGCTAATGCGTTGATGGTAAAACGGCAAACCCAACAAATACTTTTTGCCAAATTTCACACCCCGAGAGATGCAGCCGTCAGGACAAGTTTCGTCATTTCTCACAAAATCGCCAGAAAAAGTAAGGCGTTTTCTGACAGAGAGTTTATTAAGGAGTGCTTATTGGACTCTGTTGAGCTGACATTTGAGAACGTGTCACTCTCCCGACGCACTGTAACGAGGCGGGTTGAGACCATCGCTGGAAACTTGGAGCTTCAGCTGAAGAACAGAACGGCTGACTTTGACTGTTTTTCGCTGGCTTTGGATGAGAGCTGTGATGTACGTGACACCGCCCAGCTGCTCATCTTCTTACGTGGGATTGTCGTAGAATTTCTGACCTTTTGACCTATATTTCTTTACTTTACTAAATCAAAGGGTAGGCCACTAATTGTGTTCTGTGAGATGGTTTTACTGCAGGCTGGTAACAGCGATCGCTCTGAAGGAGGGTCATAGACGGAATTTTTGCCTCTTATAAAAACATTGAGGTTTTTGCCTCTATCTGTGGTAGAGATTTAAGTTTGTGGTCTACATCAGAAATTGTTTTGGTCCAGGGTCTTAGGACCCTGGAAGGAGGGTATGTCGTAGAATTTCTGACCTTTTGACCTATATTTCTTGTCTATTAAGAATGTCTGCTCATTTTCAATTCTCTTCTATTTTGTGCCATTGAATGGACCAGTTGTGGGACAAAAGTGAATATGGAGATATGCCAACCTGTCTACAGAATGTTTAGATTTTCCAAATATGACTAAGAGATACGAGGTTGTTTTGGAACAGACAAACCAAAACAAAACAATCATGACGCACGAGATAAAAATAGTGACGCATGGGATAAAAAACAGTGACGCACAAGAGACATATAAAAAATGGCAGAAGACCGGGACTCGAGAGTGAGTTTGGCTTGTGTGTGTCTTGTGTGCTCCGGAGTACATTGTGTCTGCTTGCACGGACAACTCAATTCAACCTGCACTTCTGATAATGGGTAAATAAATTTGTTGTACTAAACTACTTTTGTTGCCTGCTTAAGCTTCAGACAATCCACCACAGGATAACTGCAGACTTTCAAATCACGGAGGAGCTGGCAGCCGTGCAGTCAATTAAAAGGGACAACCACAGGTAATGACTTGTTCACAGAGGTAAATGCGTGTTTGGACATGTTAGGACTGAAATGGGACAAGCTGGCAGGTGTGACAACAGATGGTTGTCCAAATATGATAAAGTGACAGAAATTAACCCTGTGCAGAAATTGACATTTTTGCCCACCTGTTCTCAATTTGTCTGTTCACCTGTGGGATGTTCCAAATAAGTGTTTGATGAGCATTCCTCAACTTTATCAGTATTTATTGCCACCTTTCCCAACTACTTTGGCACGTGTTGCAGCCATTAAATTCTAAGTTAATTATTATTTGCAAAAAAAAAAATAAAGTTTATGAGTTTGAACATCAAATATGTTCTCTTTGTAGCATATTCAACTGAATATGGGTTGAAAATGATTTGCAAATAATTGTATTCCGTTTATATTTACATCTAACACAATTTCCCAACTCATATGGAAACAGGGTTTGTACATCAGGAAGTGTTGTGAAAGGCAGTGTTAAAAATAAAACCATCAAAAGCAATCTGCTTTTTTTTTTTTTTTTTTTAGAAAAAGTTTCTCGTGGCCACGAGAAACTTTTTCTAAAAAAAAAAAAATTCCCATGTCCCTTTAGGGGCTCCGTAGCTTTTGTAATGACTTAAGTTAGGTTAAATGAAATTATTATTATTATTATTAATTATTATTATTATTATTTATCTTAAGGTACATAAAAAATGATATTGAGCAAAATGTTATTGAAATATTGTCGATGTGGCCCTCCAGCAGTGCTTGGGTTGCTCATGCGGCCCCCGTAAAAATTAATTGCCCACCCCTAATCTACAGGGAACTAATTTGCGCCATTGCATCCTTTAGCCACTTGATGGCCCTGTTGGCTCACCTTTTCCACCTCTCCCTCAGCATCCAAGTGGTTGTTCATACTTGGATTGATTGATTTCTTGTGTCACTAACAGGAAAAGGTGCAGGTTTCATGTACTGTCTACTTTTACTTTGAAAGTGGTTGACTTACTCTCTCAACAAGACTCAATGACAAAATCATGGTGAACAAAATTGGTCATAAATGTGATTTTGTCTGGTATATTTTTACAATTTAAAGACTTGTATGCAGTTTGAAGTTTCATACAAGTGTTTAGTCAAGAGAACCCCTCTTGAACTTTAACAATAGCTATAATAATAATATATGAATGTGTTGTTCTGATAGTTAACATATATTAATTGACGTACATTGTATTGCGTTAATATCTATAATGACTAAATGTACTGTATTAAAGTAGCTAAACATACTTAAATTTTTCTCTAGCGGCCCTCACTGGAAAAAGTTTGGACATCCATGTTTTAGTACTTTGCATCTACAGCTCTTTCTATGATGTTATCAATTCATCTCTTGCTCAAGCAACATGTGTGTGTGTGTGTGTGTGTGTGTGTGTGTGTGTGTGTGTGTGTGTGTGTGTGTGTGTGTGTGTGTGTGTGTGTGTGTGTGTGTGTGTGTGTGTGTGTGTGTGTGTGTGTGTGTGTGTGTATATGTATGTATGTATGTATGTATGTATGTATGTATGTATGTAAGTGTATATATATGTGTATATATACATATATATATATATATATATATATATATATATATATATATATATATATGTATATATATATATATATATATATATATATATATATATATATATATATATATATATATATATATATATATATATATATATATATATATATGTATATGTTTTTATATTTACTTTGCATTTGACATTGTGTATGATGTCAAATACACATCGCTACCTGGCCAGTTTTTTTAAAGTCTTCGGTGATCTCCTGAAACCTTCTTCATTGTGGAGTTATTCAGTGACACTGTTGAACTTTTAACACATTGATTTTGAAGTATCATTGAGTACATCAATTTAAAAGTAGAATTGAGTACATTGATTTTACATAGATCAATACATTGATTTTCAACCAGTACCATTAAATACTTTGATTTCAAAGTGCACTGAGTACATTTAAGTAATCATTATAGTGTTCATGGTAAATGATGTAGGACAAATTGTTTTAAGAGCATAGGAAGTGTTAATGCATGTGCGTGATTGTGTGTGAGGGGCTTATAAAACCGTAGACTTTAAATGCATCCATCCATTTTCTACCGTTTGTCCCTGTCGGGGAAAACATCAAATAATGCTGCGAGACACAAGGGAACATAAAATGCGTTAAAGCTCTTTTAATTCAATAACAGCAATTCACAGTGTTTATTTTTTTCTAAGAAAAAATGTCTAGTAAAGCTGGTCTTCGAATATTTTATTTAATGAGACAAAGCAGGCAAGATGAAGAAATAAAACCGCACTCCTACATATATTTTACATATATTTTACAGTCACACACAAGTCTATTCACGTCATGGCTTTTTTCAACTTGGATCTATTCTTCTTGACTAAATTCTTCAGGCAAACTCAATATTTTTGTAATCTGGTGCTGCCCTCCTCCTGCTTGTCTAAATTGGCCTTTAACCTTTGACCTTCTTGGGGGATAGGCTTTCACAACAAAGTATTAATTTCCCAAAGGTTGTCTGCTCCTGCTTCCTAACAACTTTTCTGCTTTGTCATGTCCACGCCAACTTGGATATTATGCAACAACAAAAAAAGGACAAAGATTTTATCCTTTCAACCCCACGCAAACCTTCGTTTCTCTACTTAAAAGCTTTTGGAAAGTTTTCACTAACTGCTGTTTCAGTGTTTGTTTTCGAACAATCTTCACGACATCATTTCACCTTATTCAGCAAAGAAACACCAGTTATAAAATTATTCGGTGTCAGCTTTATTTCATGCGGTGGTAGACTAATAACACACACCATTTTTCTTGTGGTTTGCTAGGCCATGTATATGAACACTGATTTTTAAGGTAATGTAAATGAAATATATCATTATATTGATGAACACACTTAAGCTGGGTACACACATAAGAACCATCGGGATGTTTTTGACCCGACTTTCCAACTTCCAACAATAAAAGCATCTTATAATACTGTATTGTAAGATTGCCGTATAAGATTGTCTTATAACATTGTGTTCAAATACTGTCTTATAAGATTCTATTATAATATTCCATCCATCCATCCATTTTCTACTGCTTGTCCCTCTCGGAGTCGCGGGGGTGGCTAGAGCCTATCTCAGCTGCATTCAGGCAGAAGGTGAGTTACATCCTCAACAAGTCGCCACCTCATTGCAAGGCCAACACAGATGGACAGACAACATTCACTTGGGCCAACTCAGTGTTGCCAATCAACCTAACCCCAGGTGCATGACTTTGGAGGTGGGAGGAAGTCAAAGTCACGGGGAGAACATGCAAACTCCACACAGAAAGACCCCGAGCCCAGGGATCAAACCCAGGACCTTCTTATTGTGAGGCACACGCACTAACCCCTGAACCCCCGTGCTGCCCCATATATATATATATATATATATATATATATATATATATATATATATATATATATATATATATATATATATATATATATATATATATACTGTATATATATATGTATATATATATATATATATATATATATATATATATATATATATATATATATATATATATATATATATATATACACACACACACATATTTGTAGCTTAGCTGTATTATAATATTGTCATATGATATTGTCTTGTCGTTTGAGGTCTGATAAGAGGGAATTTATTCCGATAATTGGCTACAAAAAAAAGTTCCGGCCAACAACTATAGATAATTAACATAAACTCTTCATGTCTATATAGAAATCCTCCCGAGTCATCGCTCTGTGAATAGTCACGTGGTACAGAAAATAACCAATTAGGTAGCTAATAAAAAGCATTGTAGTTACTTTGTTGAGAACATACTCGCCTACATCATATTGTCCCACTTTTTTTTATTAGTTTGGGATTTTGTGTTCAAAAATACTCCTAAAATCATCATTCCCTCCTCTAGTTTGTCTTCTTCTATATTGCCTGTTTATTTACGTTGGTCAGTGAAAACAGCACACAAAATGTCTTTCTCTAAAATAGTGAAGATGCTCCACATGATCGGCGCCATCTTTGTTTACAATGAATTCAGGAGACAGGCTTGTAAAGGAAAAGAAAAGGAGTGCTTGATTTGATCACCCTAGCCCACCTACAGCACATTACAGGTAATCTCACCTCATTGGAAATTGTATTTGATTCAATATATTGTTTTTTTGGATCTTAGATTTTATGTTATATGATTTGTCTGTGTGACATCTAGGGCGAGGATTGTCGTTGTAGAGTCCGATTCGTTAGATTTTGCACAGTCGACAATCAGTCAAATCTACGGCGTGGAGGGAAAATAAAGTAAGAGAAAAATAGATTATAATATTATGTAGTACTGTAAACTGACTGGTCAATAGGTTTCAGTAAGGTCACATTGATGTTGGAGTCGTGTATAAAGAGAGCATGGCCAACTAAACAACAGGCGCCAGCCAACCCCCAAGAATGTGCAATTGCTGTCATTTTGACTTTAGTTTTTCTGACGAAATAAACAAAAAAATACGTCTATACATAGTTTTAAACATACTCCAGCTCATAAACTTACATTAAAACATGCTTTTATTTCGTGAAATTATAATTCTGCGGTCGTATTTGACACACTTTGCTGGACAAGCTGTAGTAAATGGATTGATGGGTGGATGCTGCTACGTTCCTGAAGCATTGTGTGACTCGCAGATACTCGAACACGCACCCGACAGCGCAATAAATGTAAAAACAAAAAAATACACAGAATGACCAAAGAAATAACCTAATTTTGCCAAAATCTTTATTGGCTTTGGACCAACAATCCCGGAGAAATTGTGACTTCTGTGTGAAGTATGCCAACTGTGGTGGCTGACTCCGATGTATTTGTAATGACTGCATGTATCTCTTTTATGTAGTGTTCTAACCAAGCTTACTTTTTGGTAACATCTTGAGTGAATAAGTATACTTTTGTAGTTATTTTCCTATATTTCTGCACAACTCACATATGGAAACACTGGCAAGCAGTAGAGAAAGAATATGAAGTCAATTGGTCAATATTGACATTATTTTGGCCACTTTATGTTGGATATTTTTTATGAGATTTCCGTTCATTTTCTTATCTATTATTACACCCAAAATGCGGTTTATTCTACTCTTTCAATGCCTATTTGTGTCGGTGTTTGACTTTCTTGTATACTGTTACCGAATTGCATTATTGTAGTTTTACTGAATTTCAAATATTGTCTGTTTTTGTCAAACCATCTCTTTAATTTGTTCATTTCTTTTTTTATTATTTGTATTTGCTTCTGTGTGTTCTCTTCTGAACAAAACAGACATGTCTTGTAATTGGTGGATCTCCAATGTTGATGCCGAACCTTCACTTCCTATACTTGTCTTCTTTCTGGCTTGTGGGGAAAGCGATGTAAAATCCTTCCACAATTCTGGCGGGTGGAGCAGCCAGCAGGGCATTTATACACGCCGAAAAACTAACGAGGAAGCGCCGCAAACATAGCATCAGCTCAAAGTTGGTAGTAGTCATAGCGCTCTGAAGTCACGTGAGTGCCTTTTGACCAATCATTGAGAAGATCGCCTGAAACCGAAAGTTGGCCATAGTCTCTTTATACACAACTCTGACTGATGTAGATCTAGTCGCTATGAGGTGATTCTTCCAAAGTTAATCATTTAACTTATAAAATAAATACAGTCTTTTTAATAAAAGTGAACAAAACAGCCATCTCATTTGCTACTTATTCCACCTCAAAAGAAGGCTAAACACTCTGATAAACAAATTAACATGGTAGAAATTGGATAGTTAAGTGAGGTCCTTAGCCCTGTGAAAGACATCAAACTTGCCTACACAGAGGAAGTAAAAGTCGTAACAATGTTTAAAGGATCATTACTTTTTCCTGCCTCCTTCCAACAGAGAGTAGAAGGAGGTTACCGTTAGACGATTTGACTGCAAGGTTGATAGTCGAATCGTACTCCTCTGAATAGTCGTAATCGTACTCCTCTAAATAGAATCTGCGAATATTTGACTATTTGAAGACAGCCCTATTGACGTCATAACTCCTCATAACCGCTCGATAATTATCATGAAATTTTCTTATACACTCCTGGAAGTTTTTTCTAGTTCCTGTATTTATTTTTCCTAATTTGTACCCATCTTTCCATGGTGAGTTTACGCTAGCCAATTAGCTAGCTTCTTGTTTTGCTACTGTGCTGCTACATAATTAATGACTTAACAGCACCTTTTTCCCCCGCATTACATCTATTGCAATAATAGAATAGGAACAGTGAAAATGTTTGTTTTTGAAAATATCCACATTGGTTTGGACATGTCCTGTACTATGTTTTCATCGCATAATTAGTCACATAGAAAAAAAGTGTTATTTACATTAGAGACAATCACAGGTTACGCTGAAGCATTCCTGTCTCAGTTCCTCTTCCTTTCTACTTTTACTCTAACCATGCAGTTAAGAAAGATGAAGGTTTTTGTTTTTTTAGAGATCCTTCCAAAGTTGGCCGCAAAAACAAAGCGAGTGTTCCTTGGCGGCAGGGTGGTCCATGGAGGAGCTAGTGGACTTGATACTCTTCATACCGGCCGGTCTACAGCGTACTGGCAGGGGCTCAGGTTGGACACAGGATTCTGCACAGTGGGATAAGCGAAGTTGGCGTGCTGCTTGGCCTTCAGTCGCAGACTAGCCAGACTGGAGTTGCAGGTGTCTCTGTACATGTAAGGGCTGGCCGTGCTGGCATACGGGCAGTTGGCTGCCGTCACCGCCGCCGAGTTGAGTGACGTCGGGCCATTGAGATTGTTGAGGCTGCCCAGGTTGTTGAGGCCCGTGGTGGGAACTCCGGCCACGGCCGAGGGCACCATGGTGGAGGCCATGTTCATAGCTGGGATTGAGCTAGGGGGGGAGAACATGGGCTGGGACGACAAGGGGCCTACGTTCATGGAGTTAAAGAATGGGAAGCTCTTAGTGGAGAGTGGGCTGCTCGCCAGGCTCTTGGTGGCCCAGTTGTTGTAAGAATATCCTGCGTACATGTCATCGTAGGGCTGCATCAGTCCGTTAAACTGCGCGCCAAGACCACTTTTACACAACTCAGCCTGCTGGTTCCTCTCCCGTTTTCTCCACTTGGCTCGCCGGTTCTTGAACCACACCTGTAGAAGTGAAATGACTCATTAACTAAAAGTAGTGCTGTCAAACCATTCACCTTTTCAATAACAGGATTGCTGTGGATTCATTAAGATTGAGCACCAATTAGTATAGTTTTTTTAATCTACATGATGACATGATGTGAATAATGAAATATGCAATGAAAATACAAATTGCACTCGATCCAAAGGCTAATAACAGTCTTTGCGGCGCTAGTGGGATTAATTAGTACAGTAGTATTGGTTATTGCCCAATAATGCAATACTTTGTGCTGCTGTCAGTGTTTGAATTTGTAATTCACTTCAATCATTAAGTTTTTGCAAAGTGCGCTTTTTTCCATTATTGCTGTCAAACCACTGTTTGAATCATATTAGTCACATATTAGAATGTTGATTAATCATGACTAATCACAGTAAATTATTTGCCATCATAGTTTAAATTAACTTTAAAAAGGATAGGGGATTCACTACTAATCCAATACCGATATTGAAGCTTTTAGTAATGGCCGATAGCGATATAGATCCGAAAATACATACTTATAAATGATAAATACTATTACTTAATAATAAATAATATTACTTTGCAATGTGGAGTGTTAAAAAAGGATTGATCAAGTGAAAATAGTCAAACAGAGAACAATGGTGTACATGAAAAACACTGACCTATTGATTATTAACAATTTGTAATTGACTTATGCCGTCTTTAAGTTGTAGTGGAGTGGCGATTGTTTTTGTTTTTTTAATAACACCTAGTGATCACAGTAAATCATTAAGTCAAGATCATGACACAGTAAGTTGAATGATGCAAACACGTTAGTTACTGGATACTTTCTAATGCTCTTCTTCCTTGGAGACTTTGTATACTGTAAGTAATAAAAAAAACTAATTATTTGATACTTTTTTATATTGACAAATGTTTTAGACTGCAATGTTGTTCAATTAATGACACTTATTATGTATCTCTAGCTTATCAGTGAAGGAGCAAAAAGGGGCTAGGAATAAGTTTGCACTAAAATGTTATATGAAGTGTCCTGTCTCTAATTAATTTACAATTTACTACATTTTAGTTCACACAAAACGGGGTCCCCCACAGATTGCAGGGCCCTATGCACAGCATGTGATCTGCGTAATCAGGACTTGGCTTTACTTAAAAGGACCTACCCTGACGCGTGCTTCTGTGAGGTTGGTCCATACTGCAATCTCCTCCCTGGTGCTCATGTCGGGGTAGCGGTTCCTCTGAAAGGTGGCCTCCAGCTCCTGGAGCTGCTGGCTGGTGAAGTGAGTTCTCTGTCGTCGCTGCTTCTTCTTGAGTGAGCCGTCGTCGGCGCCGGATTCGTCCAACTGGTTCTGCTGGGATTTCTCAGTGTCTGCAGCCGCATAGATGACAGTTGGCCCAACATGACTTATTATATGCAGGTATATTATTATCACAAACATGGCTTCATAGTCACAAATTAATTCTATTTGAAAACTTGCACTATGTCATGTTTGTGTTTTCTTTTGTTTTTAATCAATTGTCAGTAAAATGTAGTCCACAAACCACACTTTGAAAAACATAGTTTTAAAAGATGCAACATTAGTGGTGTCACAGTACATTCATTTGTAACCTGATTTTTTTGTACGGAACCTTCAATTCAGTATTTATGGTGTCAAACACATATACAATCTTTGGCTAGCGGGAGTCATTGCAAAAGATAGTGTCAAGGAGAATCCAGAGCTTGAACCCTCCTGGTAAAGTCCCCTGGTAGTAAAAGAACACGTGGCCTTGCTGGAGAAACTTGTAAACAAATACAAGTGGATAAGATGAAAGAAGTGTGTTACCATTGTTCAGTAGAGATGGGGAACAGATCTACAAACTGGTATTATTAATAATCAATACTAATACTTGGGGGCGGTATGGCGTAGTGGGTAGAGCGGTCGTGCCAGAAACCTGAGGGTTGCAGGTTTGCTCCCCACCTCTTGACATCCAAATCACTGCCATTGTGTCCTTGGGCAGGACACTTCACCCTTTCCCCCGGTGCCGCTCACACTGGTGAATGAATGATGAATGAATGATAGGTGGTGGTCGGAGGGGCCGTAGGCGCAAACTGGCAGCCTCGCTTCCGTCAGTCTACCCCAGAGCAGCTGTGGCTAACAATTTAGCTTACCACCACCAGGTGTGAATGAATGATAGGTTCCCACTTCTCTGTGAGCGCTTTGAGTATCTAACAATAGAAAAGCGCAATATAAAATCTAATCCATTATTATTATTAATACATTTTACTACAGATGAGATAATCATTTACACTCTTCAAACTATACTAAAGGTTTGTGTATATTGCCTACACGTGTGTTTTCTTGTCTCATATTAAAATAAGGATTGTGGGAAAAAAATCCCCAAAAAGTGCAGTTTTCTTTAACCATGTGACCGTCAGCCCATGCCGTAAATGCGGGGAAAGGCAGCAACAAGCAGGAGCAAACAGCCAGCAAAAATGGACAAATGAAAGTGCACACCGAATGACAATGCTAGACCTAAGCCCTGAAAGTGGGTCTCATGACAAGACCCACTTGCAGCAGAGTTCTGATGGCAGTGCGTCAAAAAAAGAAAAGTGAAAGTGAAATCAGACATGGCAAAATGTTGAGAAAGTGCAGAAATCAACATTGGCTGCAAGTTCAATTCAATTCAATGTATTTATCAGAAACATGTCAAAACTTCAAAAGCACACATTTTGCTAAAGTGATTAACCATCCAAAAGGAGTGGGAGGAAGTTCGGTTCATAAAGATATCTTGTCACATGTGAAAGTATCTGCTACTATGAAATGGACAGTGATAACGAAGCAGCATAGTGGTCATGATTGACACTTTGGGCCTGATTTACTAAGATAGAAGCACCACACAGTAAACAGCAAGCGCAATCTATAAAATAGCATGTACTATTAGTGGGCGTGTTGTGTGCAATTTACTAAGACTGCGTGTGCAATTGAAAAGTGGTGCAGGCCGCCTTATTTAAATTAGGATTTTGCGTATGGTGTACGGGGTATCATTTTAGGTAAAACAAACAACAATCCACATAACATTTAAATAAATAATGAATGAAAAGGAGCAGAAAGAGGGACAACTTATATATGTCCCCTATACATACAGTTGTTCAATTCAGAAGATAAGATATATACATAGATATATATTCATAACATACATATTTCATAACATACAACAAAATAACTAAACATAGAAACAATAATTTACTCCAAGTCATATCTTGAGTAAATCATGATTTTTAAAACAGTTTTTAATACTGTAGGAGACTTAAATTGTTTTATTTCACTGTCAAGATTGTTAAATAAACTAACACTTTTAATTGAAATACTTATTTCCTTTATCCCTGTTCTAAATCTCGGTTTAGTAAAGATCTTAGTTCCTTTTAGATTATAATTCCTTTTTTTTTTTTTAAACAAATCTGTTTTGAATGTTGTTTGGAAGAATTTGTGTATGTGCTTTGTACGTAATTTTCACGATATTGTATTCTACCAATTCATAAAATTTTAAAAGGGTTAACTGTTTGATAATTGGATTTGTGAATTCCCTGTTTGCATTTCCAGTAATGATTCTTATGGCTCTTTTATGCAGAAGGAAGATTGGATTCATGTGCACTCATTTACTGCACATTCTTGTAGCGTTTTGCTGTTTTCACGCATGCATTTAGAAGCAGTCGTGCAGTGCATCAATAAAACCAGTTTTCATTTAATCTTTTTTAGCACTATACTGTAGATGCGCTCATTGGAGAGACTCGAAAAGCTTCACTTACTTCGCTCAAGATGTTAAGTCTTGGCCGCATGGTTGCGGTGGTCGTATCCCCAAGATGCAGAAAGGACGGCAGGGAGGCAGTGTGCAGGTAAGATGCTTCTTTATTAATCAATAGGCGAGGGAAAAAATACAATGGCACTGGAAACTTCGGCAAAGCTTAACTCAGGAACGGTCAACAGCTAGTGACAAAATAGGAGAAAACAAAAACGCAAGCTGTCGCAAAAAGCGAGGGACGCTGCCAGACAGAGTGTGGCGTGACGCACACTCTCTGAGCTCTCTGATTAGTGACCGGAAGCAGGTGAGAGTCCCGACCCCCCCCCCCTCCCCCGCCCCCCCTTAGTGGAGGGATTCAAGACGTCCCAGAAAAACAAAAAACTAAAAAGTACAAAGTCACGGTATGGTGGAGGGAGGACGAGGCAGTGGGTCGCCTGGCCATATGTCCTCGCAACCAGCAGAGATGAGTCAGATGGTGGCAACGAGCAGACCGCCCCCACGGCTGGAAAGGCGGGCGACCACGGAATGGCCATATTTGTGGCCAATGAGGAGGCGGACGCGAGCGGCACCAGAACCTCAGCAGCCAACGAGTGTTACACCCGAGTTCTGGGCTTCCCTGCTGATGGCGCGGAGGGCATCCGCGAATTGGCCACACACATAGCCACAGAGGGGGCTGACGTGGACGAAAATATTCTCTCAGCAGCCATTGTTGTCCACACCAAAGTCCTGGTAATGGCTGCTGACGGCGCTGATGCTCTTTCGCCAGGCAAGCAGACCGCTGGGCTGAAGGTCTAGCTGGTTGCATAACCAGAGACGAGGCAGGAAGCGGCACGGTGGGACGGCCCGCTGGAGACGAGGCAGGAAGCGGCTCCGTGGGACGGCCTGCTGGTGACAAGGCAGGAAGCGGCGCCGTGGGAAGCCCGCTGGAGACGAAGATGGCGGCGCCGTGGGACGGCCCACTGGAGACATAAGTGGCGGCGCCGGGGGACGGCCCGCTGGAGACGAAGATGGTGTGTCCAGAGCTGGAGCAGCATGCGGCTGGGCTGTCGGCGAGTCCAGAGCTAGAGCAGCAGGCCCACTGGGGTTGCTGGTGGCGTCTGTAGGCCCGCTGAGGTTGTTGGTGGCGAGGCTGGAGCGGCTGGAACGGGTGCCGAAGCTGGAGCAGGCTTGGCGGAAGTGGGCGTCGAAGCACGAAGCTGATCCTCCGTTTCCAGCTCAATCAACACCTTCCGGTACCACTCCTCCATCCACGCCGCACTGTACTTCTCTAGAGAGTATCCGGTAGATTGCGGTGCTGGAGCATTACGCGGCTGGGCAGGTGTCAAGGCTACTTGGGCAAGCTCGACTGAAGCGCGCATCGGAGCTTGCCTATTGGGAGGCAGGGACTGGCTAGGTGTAATAGCCTTTTGAAAAATGTCCCAATTGTCAGCAGCCTTTGACTTAATGTCCTCAAGTGAAGGCTGCCTGGCAGACAAGGTTAAGGAAAAAGAGACCGAATAACTTGTGAGGTCATTAAAGCGCACCTGTGGCGTGGCGTCATTGCGCTGTGACGGGTTAGAGTCCTGGCTAACCGCCCACAACATGGAAAGCTTGGGAACATGATGAATTGGGTTACCAAACTGCGGCAGCGAGGGGGATCAAGGCTGTCTGTACTTTGAGTCAAACCCGCTGAGGAGGGCTTCCGCCTACGCCTGTATCATGCTAGTTAGCTGCCTGAAAGCCGGTGACTACACTGTAGAAATAGCCTGCATGTCTTCTAGCACATATGCTGCAATGGCTCTATCAATGTTGTCCTGGCTAGCAGTCCCTCCGTTAAAATCCAGCCGCTGTTGCTGAGGTGGTGGTGGAGGTGGAGGTGAAGTGTGTCTCTCTTTACTAGCTTCGTCAAAGCATGTTGCTTTTGTAGATGTTTCAGCAGATTTGAATTACTGTTTTGGGCAGTAGATAGATAGGATCTTTGATCCAAGACACAAATTACATTTAACTAAAATGTTATTTTCTTTGTGCTCAACAAAAGAAAAGTAGTGAGAATATCTCCATGTTAAGAAACTTGACTTCGGCTCCGCCATGATGTCTTGTTAGTAAACACAGACACGCCCCTCCCCCCACCCACACACAGCGCGCCTCTTCTCCCCCTTGTGACACAGGAAGATTCAGAAGGACGACACTGCAGCTCTCCAATAAAACAAACTCAGATCTTCTCTGTTTCTAGCCGATACTACATAAAAAATAACGTAAAATAACGCAGTAACGCATCATGTAGTAACGGTAACTGAGTTACTGACTATAAAAAATAATGCGTTAGACTACTAGTTACCGCCAAAAATAACGCTGTTATTACGTTAACGACGTTAACGCGTTACTTTGTAATGCGTTAGTCCCAACACTGGTGACCAGGAGCAGATGAGCGTCCCGACCACTAATCAGAGTCCGGTGACAATAATCAGCACCCATGGCAACAAAGGTGCTGAAACAGAACTAATCACCACTTACAGAAATATCAAAATAAACAGAACATGATCCAGACAACGGATCATGACACAAGATGCAAAAAAATGCATACTTCAACAAGTTTTTTTGTATAAGAAATTATTTTTAATAATATATAATCTATGTGAAAAAAACAAATGTCTTAATCAAAAAAATACTAAAGAACACCAAAACACATCCATTGAATTGTTTTTAATCAGCCCCTCAAGTCCTCTTGTTGCTATAAAATTATAAAATGATGTTGCTGAATAGGCAATATGTTTCATATTTTTTATTTCTGACTGTCCAAAATGTTGACAAGCACATCGTCTGTGCAGCGCGAGCACTGATCCTGTAGAACTGTCAGTTTCTGACACGTGCTGTATAAAACGCAAAATAGCGCTCGCCAAAAGGCATGTTGATTAATCACATTGCGTGTGCTAAATAAGTATATTTACATTTTCTCCTCCCATATTGTGGCTGTTTTGATGATCAGGATATATTTTGCAAATCATTGAAGACAGGGACGCAAAATCGAATGCATGCCTTATTCTTCTCACTTAACAGACGCAATCCACTTGCGCACATTTAGTAGATTTGCTTAGTAGCTTTGCGTGTGCTATTAATGCTATCAGTACACGCAAACCTTAAGTAAATCAGGCCAATCCTGTTTTTTCTCCAATGCAACAACCCTACCAGTTTGCAAGACAACCACAGGAATAAAAGTACAAGACTGCTAGTGGTGTTTCAATACAACTCTGATACAATATTGGCTTGGAACTTTGATTATTTTGTAGTGTGGAATTTTAGAAAAGTTTTGAGCAAGTAAAGTTAGTCAAACAGAGAAATGGATGGATGGATGGATGGATGGATGGATGGATGGATGGATGGATGGATGGATGGATGGATGGATGGATGGATGGATGGATGGAATTATTTTTTTGGTGACACTCAGTGGTTTAAATAATTCATGAAGTTAAGCTCATGACGCAGTAAATTGAATGATGTGGACACATTTGTTACTGGCTAATTTCGAATATGCTTCTGCTTTGCGGACTTTATGGGTAAGTAATATGCAACTATAATGATTTGATATATGTTTATATTGACAAATGTGCGGTTTTAAACTGGAATATTGTTAAATAAAGGAAACTTCATACGTATGTCCAGCTTGTGTGCTATTGTGTACTAAGCTGTTGTGTAGCTGCTAATTCCTAGTAGCCTATAGCGTACCATGTTCACGTTTTGTAAATGACTTGATTA